>NW_017732109.1:23373-59388 GCF_001890085.2 Hipposideros armiger | reverse complement strand
CACACACACACACACACACACACACACTCACATAATACTCAGTGAGGTCAATGGTAATCATAATCACACACACATACACACAGTTAATACACAATAAGGACAATGATTTGGATCAATGTTTTCCATCATTTACAGTCAGTTTGTTACAGAAACTTATAAAGCAGAAGTAAGCTCTTGCAGTGATCATTTTTATATTTTAACTTATCTTTTTCAGATGTGCTCTTTATGGGTGCTGGTCTAAGAAGTTACTTTATGCACAGTTAATAAATGATCCTAGCTTATGATTAGAAAAAACAATGGCTTTCACTTTCTGATATTATTTTATACCGTCAAAGTGTTTGGAATTTGTGAATGCTCCTCACACCTGCTGCATTATCTAGCTTTCCTAAAATTGTTATCCCAGTGTTGAGTGTTGAGGGAACTTCTTATTCTTTAGAGTCAAGGAAGAATTAAAACTGAGCCAACAATGAAATTGCTAAAAATTAATTTGGTCTAATTTGTATCTTACATTTTATGCAAAAAACAAAAAAGAAGAAAGGAGTAGTGTAGAGTAAAATACCATACAAATATGTATTGAGTTATCAATAGCATTTGGCATTGATTGTCACAAATACAGATATATTAGTAAACTAATATTAATAAACAAATACAAATAACAATAATACACTAATATTAGTGCACTAATATTAAAATGCTATATTTACCCAGGTGGCCCCATGAGTTCAAATCCTTCGTCTTACTGTTCACATCCTACACTCTCCTCCCCTTCAGTATGTGAGGACCCTGTGATTTGCTTTTAGCCAGGAGAAGATAGCAAAGGTAAAAATTTAAAAAATTACTTAAGTAGTTAAGGTAAGGTTAATTTTTCTATTGCATTTTTTGCAATTAGCTGTGGCCAGCTCTGTGGGGACTTTGAGTTTCAGTGGGAGTGGGAACGTGAGTTGGTTCAGGGCTCTTTGAAGGGGGATCTACTCTTTTTCAATCAGGAGCCCTGAGAAAACAATAAGAAAGCACCTGATTCCAGGTGGAAGGGGCACATGCAGCTGCAGGGGATGTGGAGGAAAGAAAGTGTTCAGTGTTCTAACTGATGGAGTCCAGGTAGCTTGTTCAGTGAATGTTTGTCGGGAGAAATGAAATAAAGGAGGGCCATCAGCTCAGTCTCATGTCACTGGGAGTGGCCTCTCTTCCTCAGAATCCATCCCCGCAGATCTGGTCTGGCAAAGTGACCCTCTGCTTCAGACAGCTCACACCTTTGGCTGCATACTGAGCAACTTGTATTGATGAAACAAATGTAAACTAATGACATAAATCTCAGACCATGATGTTATTGAATAAGTAATGTAAACAGCAAACATAATTCAAGAATCAATTGTGCCCTTTGAAACAACTCAAGGGTAAATGGCTTCTAGCTGATATTCTGAATACAGCTGGTGTCAAAATTCTAATTTCATTGTTGGTGCTGAAAAAGTGCTTGGCATTATTTTCTCCTTGAAATTTTCACTACTCTATATCAAGTATAAGAAAGCAAAATGGAGACAGCACACATTTTATTCAGAAATTGAGATCTAAATACTCTAAAAAAGCACTTAATGAAGAAAACAATATTGACTTGGGTGTTCTAAAATAATTTAAAGAACTAGTTGAAATAAACCACTTTAGGGGTTTGTGAAACTCAAAGGGAAAATGAATATTTTGGTTTGTTTTGATAGTTATGAAGACTAGACATAAACTAATAATAAGAATAATAATTCAGAGGTGATCTTAAATTATGAGATGCTATATAACAGCATATATAAATATCATTGAGGACTGTGTGAGCTTTATTAGAAGATTCTTTACTTAACAATAACATTTAACATTTTTTAATGACAAAAATATTATTTAATTGTATACTGTTCAGTGACTACCTCTAATCAATAAGGAAAATGCTCACTGAATACTGGCTTTTATTCATAACTATCTAGCATACATTTTTTTTAAATAATGCATGAAAATAAATTATGCTCAAAAATAAAATTTAATTCATTTGTGGAAAACAATAGTACAAGCAACAATTAGGAAATATAACCAATGATACCAGTTCAGAAACCAAAGCTTGCTCCTTCAGATTGGTAGAAAAATTGAGAACTGAGTTGAACACAAGTAGGAATTACCCTAGACACTTACAGAGACAGACGGCCAGATAAAATTCAGGTTTTCAGATAAACATAGGGAGTTCGGCCCACAATAATGGAGGTATATTTTGGAGGGATATTGGGAAATGATAGCAGCCTCTGGACAGTGTTATAATGTAGGTGAGAGAAACTTGCAGCTGATTAACAAACAATAATGAAGTTTGAGTTTATTTCAACTGAAACAGGGCTCTAACAAAGCTACTAGCTCTAAATGAAGGAGTGTCATAACTGGGAGTGGCCTCTCTCCCTCAGAAGCCAACCCCCCAGATCTGGCCTGGAACTGACCATCTGCTTCACACAACTCACACCCTTTGTTGCATACTGAGAAAATTATATTGATGAAACAAATGTACACTAATGACATTAATCTCAGGCCATGAGGTTATTGAGAAGGCCCTAGTTCACTGATTTTCAAAAATACGTATCAACAAAGTAAACTAATTATTTAAATAAATTTTATGTGGAAAAATAAATGGAACTCTTGTTAGTTAAAGTAGAGTAGCGTTCCCTCAAACTTCTCAGCTACTCCTACTAGTAATCTTCTCTAGACCGCAGTTTGCAAACCACTGCAGCCCATCCAGAATAGTGGACTATCTGAAAGTAAGCCAAAATCTGGTGAATTACTGGGGAGAACTATATTCCTAATATTAGAGTCCTAATGGAGTTGCTTTTATATATTTATTATGATTTCAACTTGCCTACACAGCGGCTTAATAAATAAGTTATGTGTGTTGTGGACATATCATAGTTTCACAAGACCATTTTGACAATGCAATTTTGGGGAGCAGGTGCTTTAAAACGTAATAAGAATAAATTTTCAGTTTTGGTTAATTATTATCAAGTAATAGATGCCATAGATATCTTTACTTCATACTTGAGGTGTTGAATGTCCACATTCCCATCAGTGATCACAGGGTCATACCTGATCCCATCCCCTTGTCATAAAGCTGAAGGAAAGGGCAAAGTAGCGGGTCATGGGACTCTGTGTTGTTATATTTTGGTGCAGAAGTTTTGGCCCAGCTTTATCAAAAGATCTATGCAAAAAGTCAGCAATCTATGGCTCACTCCTGTTTGTGTACCACCAATGAGTTAAGAATTTTTTTTCATTTTTAAGTAGTTGAAAAGTCTAAAGAAGAATATTTCTTGTCACTTGAAAATCATAAAAAATTTAAATCTCAATGTCCGTAAATTATGTTTTATTGGTACACAGCCACCCCCATTTGTTTATATTTTGTCTGTGGCTGCTTTCACTCTGTGACTGTTGACTAATTTGATGGAGAGCTTTTGGCTCTTGGAGTCAAAAATATTTACTATCTGCCACTTGACAGAAAAAGTTTATCCAGTCCTGAGAAATGATATCAAATTAGCATCATTAAAATGCCTTGCTTCAGGAATATCTTCACACTCTAGTTTTTAAGGACTCTCTATGAAATCTTTATTTTTCATAATGGCTTAAGAGAAAAAGTGCAATACCACAAGTTGTACATATTTTCCACGTATTTTCCCACTCTGACTTCAAATTTAGCTATAAACTTGATAGATTTTTACAAAATCAAAAACCATCAAGTGTCACCTGTATGTTTCATGTTTCTATAATAAAACAGCTGTTCAGGATTGCCTATGATTTCATATTTCCTTGAAAAAGTGGCTAAGAAGCATTTTTTCACATACTATGGCCATAATATCTAATTACTACTTTAATCGGCTTGAATAAGTAAGCAATAATGAAATAACTACATGTTGCCCAAATTTGGAATTTTAATTTTTTTAAACTGGTAAATTTTAAACATTTATGAAAGAAATGTCATGTGAAAATTAACATAAAGGGAATGTAAGTATTGTAAACTTTATTATAGAAATATGGGCTAATCTTAGTGCCAATTAACTGCACTAAAATATTTACAGATTATATGCATCCACTCTCAAAAAAAAGGAAATTATGAAACTAACCTTTGTCCATAACTATGTTCCTTATTTACACTCTACTCCTACCCACACACAAAATTTAGCTCAATTGAAATAAGATAATTACCTAATTATTTTTCTAGAAGAATACATGGACATATTACAATTACCTAAATTTAATATAAAAACATATACATTTTATTTAAGTTTGTGAAAACGTATGCATCAGCATAACTCTTTTTAATAGCACTACCCCTTATTACACACAAGTGGGTAGAAATACTAAATTATATATTCCAAATATAACCGACTTATAATAAATACATCAATCTGAAGGCTGAAATAATATTGCCAACTATTACATGTGTGTGTTAACATTGCCTTTCAATAGAAAAGTTCTACAGAAACACTTATGATCCTTGTAAAAACATTAAGCTAAAGTTAACTTAAAATAGTATACATTTGTGTACTAAAACACTAATTTTGAAATTTAATTCCTCACTAATATTCCCTTATTTTAATTTTCTTGTCATATTGAAATAAATGTAGTCAGTAATCACTTAGGAAAATGAACCCTTGGTAGAAACACAATAACTTCAAAAGGCTTAAATTCAAATTCTGTTCATTGTAAAGATGACCTTGTTTGATAATAGAAAGAGCACTTCTTTCAAGTGTGAATGTACATTTTGATTTGTATTTAATAACTGTATAATGTAAAGGAAAGTTGGATGGATTGAATATTTCTATCCACTGAATATTTATTCTTTATGGTGTTCACATAGGTGAGGAATGATAAATGGAATTGATTTTGAGTCTCATTTTTTCCTGATATTTTTTTAAATTACAATTATTCATTTCAACCTGGCATGATTTCCCTTTTAGCAGAAGCAAATGTCTAAGCAATATATTTTTATTCTCTCATATGATTAACTACATTGTTTTCAGTCCTATGCAATTTGTAGTAATGAATACTCAGTAAAGGCTAATTTACTTTTCTGAATAAAGGAATGGGCAACTAAAGTATTCCATTATATCAATGACTTTAAAAATAGAATTTATGTTGATAACATAATAATGCCTCCCCACATAAGGGCAATGGCAAAGGAAATATAATTTTCACGGGCATTGACTTTATTTAATTGTTTTACAAGAAAACTCAAAGGAAGGATAATTTTACTTTAAATTCCTAAGAAAAGAGCAATATCTTTTTTGGTTAGATGTTGTAAAAAGTGAGTTCTAATCCTTTTTTTTTTTCAGTCTAGTAATGTAACGTTTTCAGGGGAAACTTTCCTTTTTTAAAAATTTTTATTAAATTTTTGGGGTGACATTGGTTAGTAAAATTATATTGGTTTCAAGTGTACATTTCTATAACACAACATTCTATATATTGCTTTACATGCTCACGACCCAGAGTCAGTTCTCCTTCTATCACCATATATTTGAACACCTTTACCCTCTTCTACTATCCCCTCTCCCCCTCTGGTGACCACTAAATATTAACTGTGTGTATGATTTTTTGTTTATTTGTTTGTTTGTCTTGTTCATTTGTTGCTTTCAGTTTTATATGCCACATATGAGTGAGTCATATGGTACTCTCCTGACTTTTTCTGTCTGACATATTTTGCTTAGCATGATAATCTCAAGACCCATCCATGTTGTCACAAATAGCAGTATTTCATCTTTTCTTACAGCCAAGTAATATTTCATTGTATATATGTACCATATCCTTTTTATCCAATCATTGGATACTTTGGTTGTTTCCATGTCTTGGCTACTGTGAATAATGCTGCAATGAACATAGTGGTACATAATTCTTTACGGATAAATTTTGTTAAATTTTTGGGGGTAGATTTCCAGAAGAGGGATTTCCAGGTCTTATGGTAATTCTATTCTTATTTTTTTGAGAAATTTCCCTGTTTCCCATAGTGGCTATATTAATTTACTAATATATAGAGATATCTACAGACATCTATCTATATTTATAAATATCTATATATCTAGAAAAATATAGATGTAACTTTGTTTTACATAAACTTCATAGTAACCATTCAAAAAAAAATTCAGAACTGAGGCATGTAACATAAAAAATAAAAAATAAAAGATATGCAGAGGTAAAAAAATCATAGAATACCATCACACTAAAATTACAGACAGAAACACAAAGGCAAAGAAACATGGAGACACCGAGCTATCAGAAAACAACAAGGGAAACTTTGTTTTAATTAAGAAGTGTTCAACACATTTTAATTTGTTTGAATTAAGAGAAGCAAAATTCTATTTATCCATTTTTTCACCTCACTGATGCACTACTCTGTTGGCTTTTTCCTTGTGGATGGACATAATAGCATGCAGGGTAATTCTCAGCAGAGCTATCTCCAAATTACATTTATTGGGAAGAGGATACCAAGTATGTATACAAAAAATGAAGTTTATAATACTCTAAGACACTCGTGAAGATTTCCCTGACAAACTATGCATTCATTTAAAAGTTGTATACAACATGATATATAGATGATGTATTACAGAATTGCACATTTGAAACCTATGTAACTTTACTAATAATTGTCACCCCAATAAACTTTAATTAAAAAAAAAGTTTTGCCTTTGTCTAGGTATGTGATTTCTTTGCCACCAAAGAAAAGTAGCCCATTGCATCTCCGCGGTAGCCCAGGCCATCACTATAAAAAAAAAAAATCCCTCTGCAAACAAATTATCATGTGGCTTATCTACTCTTTATACCAAGAGATGGAAGATTTCAATAGTATACCATATTTTGGAAGTTTAGATGTCAAATGCCATACATACATTGGAGGCAATGAAATTGTTGGTTCTGTCATAAAAACCTAATTCACTGTAGCTACTAGTGGAAATGCCATAACAAATCAGAAACACTGTTTATTGAAATAATAGTATAATCATATTGAAAAGGGCTAGCCTAACCTGGCAATGTCACAATGGAAATGAGAAATGAACAAAAAAACAATAATAATATATTTAACAATGTCTGGAAATCAACTGGGACATCAAAATATAATGGTCCCTGTTTATATCTATATATGTAGATCAAAAATCATAATCAACGTACAATTTTCACTTAACATGTTTTTTGACAATGATTTTTAGTTTTACCTTAAACCCCCTGAACATTATCACTAGAGTCTCAAGGAAAGGAATAGGGTAATTTAAAGAATGACAACTTTCAATGTATATACAGAATTTCCATAAAATCAAAATATTGGTAGTTGAGTAGGCCAAAATCTCATTTATTTACATCAATAAAATATGTACCTAAAGACAAACGGCCTCAGTTGAGTAATGCATTGCATTTTCCACTGTTTTTGGAAGGAATGAGTAATGACAGTGAAAAGGCCTAGGTTCATTAAAGAAAAACAAATGTAATGTACTGGAGTCCTTTATTTAGAAGGAGCCTATGATGTGAGCTGACAGTTGTTTTGTTTAGACAAGTGTCATAGTTTTATTTCATTGACCACATTTTCTAAAGCCAAATAGGGCAATCATTCTATCAGCATCCAACTTGAACATCCAATATCAACAGGAAAACAATGACTTCAAATTAAAGAAACAAATTATTCAAAATCAAATAATTACATTTTCTTTCAATAATGGCAACATTTTACATAATTTGACCCATATGGGGCTAGAATCATCAATAGATGTTGAGGTGAAATCTAATTCCAGATTCTGGTTCCTGAATTTTTAGGAAAATAAAGCATTTTAAAATAAACAAGAGATATGTTGTTAATTAACTAATGAAAGGTAGATTTGCTATTTTGAAGGTTAACTATAATGTAAATAACACTCTATTGAATATTCCTTGATTTTGTACAAATGTATGCCACTACTTCAGAAAAAATAGATATTAAAATTGTTATTTTCTGCTTTTAGTAACGGTGATACCAATTCTCCTTAAATTGACTAACGTTTAGTAAGCAACAAAAATAAATAGGCTGGAAATGGCAAAAGAAGAGTTACATTCAGGATAGAATGGTCTTAAAAGTTCTAAGGACAACTAATTATTCTTTTATTGAATCGTTGTAATTTCTTTGTAACCAGGATTCATCTACTAGAAAGCACAGATTTCATGAAAAAAAAATCACCAATAATACAAAATTTAGAAAATGTCTTTGGTGATTAAAAATAAATGTTCATTTATGAATTAGTTTAAGCTATAAATGCACATTGTGTTTTAATTAGTGATTTCTGAGTTTTTGCTTTCTAGAGTAAATCATCATTTATAATAGGGATGCTTTGTGGTTTCAGCATATATTTTAGAATATCAGAAGCTACCATCTCTTCTACAGAGCTTATATTTAACAAAAGTTTAAATAGATGGTATCCTTCTTATTGTGTATCTTAGGGCATAAAATTGACCCACAGAACTAAGGTAACTGTCCATATTATTCAACTAAAAAATAATTTAACTGAATTATCTAAAGTATAGAACCTAAAGTTTCCTTTAGCTATGTTATTCAAACACTCTTTTTCATCATTTAACTTCCTTTTATACATAATAAAATTTTTGGTAATCAAAGGTCAAACAAGTTATATGTAGGACGTTATAATCTCTAACTAACTCTACCACAAAATATAACCAATAGGTAAAGAACAAGAAATTTTTGAAGATTATACAAATAACTGATAGTAAGGAAAGGAAGATGACTCAATTCAAGGGTCCTCTGGCTATTTTCAAAAATAATTTTGTTTATTGTGAAATATATAACATGAAGTATTGAATAATGAGTAAGCCTACAGTTAATTTAAAATCTGTTACATAAACCCATGACAGATGGTTTGATGTAAATTAAAGCCATCACTCTCCCATTTAGAGTTTGTAGAAAATGCATACATTTGAAAATACATTAGCTCCAAAATATTTATTTCAAAACCATTATGCATTAAGAAAAATCAACTGATTTTATAGTATACACATATATTTTCTACTAGATAATGTAAAGTTCAAGTATGGGGGAAAAAGCTTATACTATGTAAGAATATTACACATATTATAGCCCTTCTCAGTGCATGGTCAGTATTGTGTTGAATATATGGGAACATTTTATCAAAGCAATTCAGAAGAATTAGCAGTCAAAATTGTGAGGTATATGTACCTGACCTTTCCAGAAAATAATGAAGAAACAAAATACAAATTACTTTGTATCATTGGCCCTCAGCTACTTATCTGAAAACTTGGAGTTAGCAAGCAGTGATTACTAAATTTCTTTAACATTATACAATTTTGTGATCTATGTTATTTAACTGTCCATGCTTATCTATTTGGGGCTCAGGTATAAAATTTGGACAGCCTTGAGGGTCCAGCTGATAGTAGTAGAAGGGAATACAGTAATACCTTGGTTTGCAAGCATAATTCATTCTGGAAACAAACTACTCATATTGCAAGACATTGCTTGTTTACCACATTAAAATGTATTAGAAATGTTTGCTTGTCTTGCAGAACACTTGCAAAACAAGTTACTCGCAATCCAAGGTTTTACTGTAATTGGCAGACTTGAGGGCAACACTGGCTGGTATCCATGATAAAAATGCATTCTACTGAAAAAAACAGAAATCTGCCTTTCTCTAAAACAGACATGATGGTTATATATTGATAATTGAGTGATAAAGGGGGGGAAAAAAAGAGTCATATATGCAAAGACAATAGCTTCTTTACAGAGGGTGTATTTATAATGACCTATAGACCTCCTCAAAGTCTGGGGAAGGGGGCCCATAACATGGTCACAGGGGTTTATGTTTTTGCAAAATTTGTAAAATTAAAACATATTAACTATGATTTGTAAAAATCACTGCCTCTATTCTGATTTCCTCTCCATTACACACCCCTTATTTTAGTTGATCATTAAGAGCTACTCTGAATTTTAGTATTTAATTGAGGGATGTTGGTTTGGACATTCTTTTCATTTGAATTTGGTATTTCAGGTTTATTTAATGCTTTTTCATCACTTCTATGGAAAGTTCTTGTGGGCCAACCCATAGGAAAGTCATTCCGGAAAGTATCTACTGTCCTCTGGGCTGACTTGTCTAGCCTCGATATTCTAGTACAGGGCTAGAAGTCATCATGTCATGAATAGGTACCAGAACTTTGACATCAAAGCCCTCACATCAGCCCTGATATGAAAGTGTAGCAGCCATAAAAGACATGAAATAGGTGAGAAGCATTCTTCCAATCTCTAGAAATGTCAAATTGAGAGCAGAAGATTCAATTTTCATTGACAATAAAATAGAAATTCAACTCCTCCTTCCAGGAAGACACAAAAATGCTTATGTTTGCACATGTGTGTATATGTATATCTATGTATTATATACAATTATAAAGGGACCATACATCTATTTTTTAATGGGAATTGCTCAGGCTGGAATTGATGGGAATACCTGTGCAAGGAGAACTACCTCCCAACTGATACCTTCACACACTAATGATAAAATCTGAATTTGGTGGACATTCAGTAATCTGTCACACCATGTTTTCTCTTTGAGAGCCAATGCTAATTGAAGAATAAATCAGATATTTTCACATATGTCCTATATATTTAAGAAAAGTTCTCACAAATGTGTATTCAATTTCAATATTTTACTATACTTTACGGTTGCTGTGCTAAGTTTTGCAACATTTTATTGTTTATAAATTTATAATACATCTTGATATAAGATAGAACTTTATATTGTTTTTTCAAATAAATAAGTTATTCTGTTTCAAAAATCTTCCTTTAAGAAAATTTACTTCACAGGCTGGCCAAGTGGCACGTTGGTTAAGAGTTGGCTTGGGACGCCAGCTCTGAGCAGCAGGGCCCTGGTTCAGATCCCACATGAGGGCCAGTGATGCTGTGCCCTCTACAGCTAAGATGGTGAACAACAGCTCAACCTGGAACTGAGCTGCCATGAGTCACCAGCGATGGCGTAGGCTGCAGCTCCTGCTGCAGTGGACTGCCATAAGCTACCATGAGTGGCTGACAGCCAGCATGAGCTACTGTGAACATCCGGCAGCCAGCATGAGCTGCCATGAGCCGCCGTGAGCAGCCGTCCAATTGCCAGCGAGAGACTGCCTCTCCCGGGAAAAGCTCAATGATAATACCAACATGGGCCAGTGAAGCTACGTCCTTCACAACTAGATTGAAGAACAAAAAAAGGACAGCAACTTGTCTGTTCCCTTTCCCCAATTCCCCAGTGCTGTTCCCCTCCCTTAGTTCCCCAATTGGAAAAGAAAGAAAATTTACTTCACTTTTCCCTTTGAGCTCCTGCTCTTTATAGCAAACTGAAAAAAATTTCCAAACTTAAGATGTCTAATATTTTTACCTCACTTTGATTGCTCACATTATAAATAAATCAAGAAATACAATAATATCTAAAGAATGAGGTTAAAAAAAATCACTCAATATAACCATCTTTAATATTATGTAAACATCATTGTAGATATCTCGTCATGCATAGAGCGTGTAGGCAAAAGTTAACAAGACCCTTTCCCTTTCTGCTCGAGAATTTGGGTTTTGATTAACTTCCTAGTTGTGTTCCCCTTCTGACCTGATAAGATGAAATACGTCAACTATAATAATAGGCAGCATCACTTATGGTGGAAGGACTATGAGGAACTACAAATAAACTATAAATACCTCATGGAGGACTATTTCTTCCTTGAGTACCATGAAGTATAGCAATTGGACATAATCTTTGAGGGAACATTAGAAACTATACCCATGGAACTCTTACAAGGAAGATTGGATACTATGGGATGCCTACAAAATCTTTCCAGAAACCTACTGACTCAAACAAGCACCTTAAGTTACTACTTTCCTTCATACACTGATGCAGAAAAGTGATTTGAACTGATAATGTCCACTTTTTCACTTAGCACTTATGTACTATCTTATAATTTGAATTGAAGCTAGACTAGCCCATATAAATTGTGCTCTCAGGTGAGGCCAGTCACTTCTCTTTCATCCACAACATCTCTGTACTCATCCTCCTGGATATTTCTGTAACATTTCATACTATTTAATTTTTAAAATTTGTCATTGCCTTTCACCATCCTCTTCTGTATGGATTCTCTTCTCATTCTGATCCATTCTTTCCAGAACGTCCCTCTTTTCTCTTTCTGTTTTTCCCACTAAATATAGTCTCAATATATTATCCAAAACAGTATCCTATTTCCAGTTTTATTCATTTCTGTTGTTTCAATGATCACCTCAATTTTATGTCTTCCAAATCCCTCCTGAAAGATTCTGACATTTTTCAATAGCTTAAGGTCTAAATATAAATGCCTTTTTCCTCCAAAACCAGCACAGTCCATTTGATACTCATAGCACTTCCATATTTCCCCTCACTTGGTTTCAAAATATTAGTGATCTGTATGAGCTTTCAATTTCCCCTCATCTTCCTATAAATAGACAAACCAGGTAAGTCTATATTATCTTTAAATTATACCTTGAATCAATTTTTCTTTCCCGATTTATCATTACTACTACCACAAACCTTATTTCTCATACACTCTATCCCAATAACCTAAAATTCATTCTGTAAATGACAATTAATGGAATACTGAGCCCTCCCAATCCCCCCACCCCCAAAACACACACACACATGCTGCTAAAAATGTCTATGGCCTATTAAAATAAACCTTACTTCTTTATTCTGTTATTAAAGACTATAAACCAAGGGTCACAAATGGAAAATGTTTACCAGGGTGAAAGAGATTGGGTAAAGGCTGAAATGTGTCAAATGCAGGGGTGGGGTGGGAGGAAGTGCATGCTCCATGGAAAGGAAGAAGCTGCTACTCAGTTTTAGAATTATGTTACCATGTGGAAACATGGCTCATTGGTCTAAGATCTTCAATTTACCTAAATAATCCAAAAATCCATTTTTGGGAAACTTCATAAATCTTCTGATTTCATCTATTTGGTCTTTATTTTCTTTAATTATGCGTGAGTCAATTAATAAGTGGTTTGCTGGCCAGATCTGGTCCATGGTCAACTGTCCATGGTCAATTTCTGCTTAACTGCCCTTGTGCCAACCTTTTTTCCCCAGTCATCTTATATATCTTGGATTCCACAGAGATAAACTCACTAGCTCCACAATTTGTACTACTCATTTTTTTTTTACTTTATTCATGTAAAATTCAGGGCCATTTTTCTCCAATTCTAACTCCCTTGAACCATATCCAGTTATTTATGTTATCTCTACCTTCTATGAACCAACTTTCTTTGATTTCTTTCTATATAATCCAAAATAAAAGAATTATTAGGGACGAAAGGAAAGCTTTCATAAAACAGTTTTGCCAACTAAACAATCTGTAAATTCTAGATGACTATGGTTCTCAATAGAGGTGGCACTGTTCCCTAGGGATCATTGTGGAAATTAGCAGAGCTGATTTTGTTTGTCAAAATAGCTTTGGTGGTTTACTGGGTGCAGTCAAGGGATACTAGATATTCTATTATATAATACATGTGACAGTTCTGCCCATATAACTGTCTTGTGTCCCTCAAACCTTTCTAAAGTCCTTTTAGATATTTATGTTGGCTAAAAACTTGTTTAAATAATTTGAGCCAAGAATCTAATACTATTTCACAGAAAAACCAAAGGTTTTTTTAAATGATTTTAATAAACGCTTTGTTTCTAAGGAATGTAACTACTATGCAAATTGAAGAAATATTTTACTTTGCTTTATTTGGATCTTTTATTAAGCACAGTCACCACCTTGGAAAATCACATCAAGAGTGGAAAGCTGTTTACAGTATTTGAGTTGCCATTAAAATACATATGTATAATTCTGTATTTTTAGCTGCCAAATTCACCTTGATTTTTATATAGATTTGTAAACATCTGTTTACTTTACTTTATGCTAGTGCAGTTATACTTGAATATGTTCGTATCAAACTACATATTATTGTATTCAGAATTACTTGACTTATTTCCTATTGATTTTGTTTCACATTTTTCTAAAAACAGTAAGTTACATTATAAGTTTTTATAGATAGTAAGTGAACCATACAAAATATTTTTTGGTATAAAAAAAAAGAGGAGTAGCTGGGATGGCTAGAGTTGAAAAGCACTCTTCTATGGTACACATGTTTCTGAGAGGGCTTTGGCTCTCTCAGGGTAACTTGGGGATGGTACAGACATACAAGATTGGTAAAAAAAATTAGACAAGCAATTTAAAATGCAGTACCATTCCAGGTCAATTTAATCATGTTTAATGATGTGAGAAATGAAGAAAAGGAGAGGAATTTACCCTTGTAACCTGTCAAATGAGACTGTGTTAAAAGTCCATCAGATGTCTTCCATGGAACCCAACATTTGTGCTTGCCTTTGCAATTAGCTCATGTTTTTGCAACTGATGATTTACTTGTCTCCACTAAATCGCATGATCCTTGGTCATAGTGACTTTCTTACTTTTTTTTAACATACCCATTGCCTAGCATATACTAAATGATATCCTTTTAATTACAAGCAACAGAAACAAATTCTAACATGAGAAAAATTGTGGTTATGAACTTTATTGGATGGGTACTGATGAGGTTCATATAATTTAAAGAAGAGCTAAACAACTAAGCCTTGGGAAAACTAGAAACCAGAGTAGTATCAAGTGCACTCAGTGTCTGTGTTTAGGGTTTCAGTTCTGATTTGGGGCATGTTTTCTGTCTTGGCAACAATTAGTTATTACTGTTGAAAAGGGAAAGTAGCACTGTTCAAGTCTTTGGAGACATTGCTGGGAGCTGGATAGTTACTTCAATTTGTGTCTATTGAAGCACTCAATATTTGTTTAATAGAGGTGTATATAAAAGAGAAAACTGTGGTCAAAAATATCTTCTATAATACAACATTTCACAATTTTTTCTCTACTCCAGCTCAACAAAATAAAATTTGTAATATGAACATTGAACTAAATCATTTTACTTATACATTTTTATTGACGTTTGCATTAAAATTCATCTACCATGACTGAAAAGTAGAAAGAAACTGTTTTGAATACATAAAGTATTTTTCAGAACTTCGAACTGCTATTCTAAATTGATAAATGAAAATATTTCACAACTGACTACATATTATTTTCCTCCAAATATCAGGTTTCATTGTCACATTACTATGATAAACACTTTTCAAAAGTCCTAACAGGAAACGAGTTTGGTCCACACTTTATCTAGAAAGCTTTTACAACAAATGACAATCCATTTTTTTTTCCTTACTTAACAAGTCCTCGAAACCTGACATATCATAATGATGCAATTCATACTAGTAGGATACTTGTATTGGTCAGAATATCTTATTTCATCAGACTAAATGTTATTCGTATTGTATTATGTGGTATTGTAATTTGAAATTATTGAAATATTTGTGACTAAACAAAAGGTACTTAAAGCCTTAAATATTTAACAGCTTTAAAATTTACATTGTAATGGAAAAGTGCAAATTATGACTTTTAATTTTGAACAGTTAATTCAAATTTAAACCTATAGTGTCGTTTTTACTATAAAACTTTGTCCCCCATTAAATAAAAAACAACAATAATAATAATAATGATAATAATAATAATAATAATAATAATAATAATAAACAGAATAAAAAGTTTCCACAAATGAAAGGGTCATTGAACAAATTATTTATAACCATTGTCAAAGTAAACTTTTTCAAGAATTGGGATGAGTTTGCAATTTTTACCCTATATGAAAGCTAACAATTTAGCCAGCCACATTTTCATGAATGCTGCAGAAGACATAAGGTTCCTGATCAGAGCCAAAGCATGGTTTACTACTCTCAGCAGTCACAGTAGCCAAGAATCATCATTTTTGCTTCAATTCCCTGAGCTCCAATTTCCATGCAAAGAGGCTAAAGTGACAATGTCACACAGAGTGGCTTATAAGAAAATAGAAGAACCCTGAGTGTAGGGAACCCAAATATTTTGTTACGGGCAGTAGGTTTGCCTGGCTGTTGTTGAGATGGTGTCTTCCTATATCTTCCAAGGCTGTTGACTATACAGACACCATTGAAAAGAGAGTCCCTACCATGCCAGCCAGTGCCTTTATGCATAAAAATGCAGAATTTTGAGACAGAGAATTGTTTCACAACAGACTACTGAAACCTTCCCCCCAATTTTTCCCAGGATTCCAAAGTAAACGTGCCAAAGTCTGCCTAAGACCAGAAAATACCCATGATAAAATTTTTATAGTTCCCCTTTCTTCTCTCATAAATGATGCAGTGTTGCTCACTCCCTAATAGGCAGGCTCGCTGTGTGTCAAATCACAATTTTTTAAAAACAGTACACTCCAGAGACTACTGAGAAACTTGGGGTTGCCTACAATAACTAGAGTATCCTGGTAGGAGGAATTAACGTATCACCAATAAGGTCATTTTTCATGGCTTATACTTTTATTAATCTATCTCCCAAATATAAAGTGTGCTTTTCTTCTTATACGACCTCAGTTAATGTTAGAATTACTTCTTTTCTTTCTTTATTGAGATTTATTTCTGCATTAATACCAAAATTGTTCTTCCAACTTATATTTGTGCATGTTTTCACTTTCAGTTTAAGCATTTTTCCCCCATCACCAATCAGAGACTATTATGTAAGTATTATGTAGTATGTATTACAAAGTAATACATACTACATAATATTACATATTATGTAGTATGTATTACAAAGTTTCACATATGATGCTACCCAACTAATGATGTTCAAACTCATGAGTGTATTGATTTATTTAGCCTTAAAATGTAATTTGAAAATATTATTTTTGGAAAGTTGTATTGGCTGGTCCCCAGTGATGTTTCTCTTTCTCATTTTAAAAGTAGATTTTTGAAAGAGGTGTGCTACTGGGTTGTCGGAAAAGTCATGACGTATTTTTCTATGTTTCTCGTTGCAAAAATGCGTCATGGCTATTCCGACAACCCAATACATTAACCTTTTGTCGAATAAGGTGGCGATTGATAACGTTGAAAATGTTAACTATGACTAGTATAAATGAGCAATTTAATTTTTAATTTTATTTAACTTTAAGTAATGAAAATTTAAATACTGAAGAACTATTTAGTTATTTGAAAATGGTTAAGTATGTTTGAAATAACTGGGATATATAAATCTCCTTTTCCAACAGTAAACTTAATGGAAGCTACATATAGATCAAGTATTTCTCATGAAAACTGAGCATCCGAAATGAGATGTGCTGTAAGAGTGAAAGTTAGAGCAAACTTTGGAGGAAAATACTTTAAAAGTACATATAAGGTTTGCAATATATTGGACAGAGATAGAAACTTTTAGTTGTGTGTTTTCTTCAAACAGCTGGTAACTTTATTTTCATATCTTCTAATAGCATCTCTGTGTGACTGTATTCAATTACCAGGAATCCGGTCACATGTGTTAAATAATTTTGTTAAAGTAATCACAAATATCCTTCAGGTTTATTAAATATTTCCTTATATACCTTGGGATTCATTTCTGTAATAGGTGATTTATAATATACGTAATGTATACTAATCCCATTTGATTAATCTCTTTTACCTGATTAAGATTCCTGTTAAGCCTCACATTGCTAACCTTGCTTTGTTGATATTTAAATCTGTTTCTACATGGAAGCATCAAAGCTACTTCGATGATGTAAAAACCGGTAGGATTATTTAGCCACAGGATAGTGCTAACCCATAACATTTTGGTGGCAGGTTTAACTTAACCCACTGATTCCACTTTCAAAATATCAAAACCACAGAACCATTTGAAAATGTTATTTTCCCTCTGGAGTAAATTGTTCATTCTCTACCAACTGGATAGTGTATCAAATTGATTGAGAATTGTGCCAACACAAATGCAGCTGTTTAGAAATGGAAATGTTTGCTATGTATAAACTCCAAACTGTATTCCATAATATGTTTAAGATTAAGTCCATCCAGGGAGAAAAGCCTGAGGCACAAGCTGAGGGACCAAAACTCCGTTTGCTTCTCACCCCAGAATCCATCGCTTCTTCTCTTGGTCTTTCTTTTCTCTTTCACTGCAGTGCCAAGAGAAACATCTGACCAAAATATAGAATTCAAGAATGGTAGATTGAGGAGTGTGATGTCTCTGATTACCTCTGATTTGTGTGTTTGTGTGTTGTGCAAATGTATGAGGACGGAAGCATTAGCAAAAGAAAAAACAAATAGAAACAGCCAAAGCTCTTCCAGCAGTGGATATTTGCTTTCTCTTCACTCTATACTGCCTTCCATCGTTTTGAAGTTAAATTTAAACTGTCTGCCTGCTACTACTACTGTTTATTTCCCAGTTAGCTGTGACTGCTTTTTGCCTCTGCTTCCCCCTCTTCCTCTCTTTTATCTTTTTGATTGCCACATAATATGATTTACACATCTATGTTTCAGTAATATGATGGACTGATCTGGGGATTAATTTATTCTTGAACATCTGTAATGGGCATTAAACTCACTGCTATAGTCATGTGTGCATATCTGATCCTTAATCAGCTGTCGAAGGGTGAAGGGAGGAAATAAAAAGAAATAAAATTTTGCTACCTGCTTGATTAGTTTAACTTGTGATAATAGTGGAGCTAATTTCTGGTAGCCTCCAAATATCTCAGCCTTTTGTGTAGAATACCAAGTTTTAAAATCTTAAATATTTTCTTTAATAAATTATGCTTATTTGAAGGCTTAGGAAGTATTTTCTTTCTTCTTTTTTAATATACTAGAATTGTATTCTTCCTGGGCTAGTTTAAAATGTATTTAAGTATAAAATAAACAGTGAGGTGTCCTTAAATAGCATTAGTTCTCGGAAAGCTTTAAAATAGTCCCAAGTCATTTAGACATTGTTTTCCTTCATTTGTTTGAAAGCTAATTCAAACCAGCAGTAGAATTTGATTGAATATTGATTCTGCAAGCAGAATGAAAACTTGAATGCATTCCATTTAACATGGATAATTAAAATATAGACAGTAAAAATATACAATGTTATAATTCTACTTTTACATAAAAATATCAATCAAATTAAAGGAAAAAATAAATGTATCACTCTCTGAGCTAAAAGGCGCTCTTGCATGCACATGAAATTTTGTCCAATAGAACTGTTATTAGAAGTCTTGCAGATAAACCAAATTTCAATACATTCTGAAACTTTAAAAATTCAAGGAGCTTTAAACTTTTTTCCCCACCTAGTCTTCACAGCAATTCTAAAAGGTAGACCTTATCCCCCTCATGTTGAAAATTATGAGGCCACTTCCAGTTGCAAGATGGTATAGTAAAGAACTTTCTGACCCCTTAATTCTCTTGCAAATATCTCATAAACTGCAAATGGAATGAGATTCGATATATAATTTCCCTGCTCAGTAAAATATATCTTTAATGTTACCCACAATATAGGCAGACGGCAGACAGCTGCAAGACGAAGGATATAGTGAGGGGAAGAAGACAAGGTCTAAAAACCCACAAAAAGGCCACCAAGACCAAAGCACCAGTTACTCTAAGAGTGACAGCAAAAGAGGGTGATTTGCCAGAAGTCTACATAAGGGACTGTTGGGTCATCATGGACGCCCTGGGCAGCCAGACATTATACTCCACAGAGGTCAGGGGTGTCATTTCTGAAGAAACAGAATGAAAGCAGGGAATAGGAGGTAGAATTAAGAAAAACCTACAGGCTGAAGAGTAAAACCACCAATGCCCGCCTTGTCCTCTGAACACCAGCTGTAGGTTTCACACAAATGTAGATTTTTGGAAGAGCCTAATCTAAAGACATGAAAAGTTCCCCAAAGAAATCATTGTTGCCAGTATGATTACCCTGCAATTCTTAGGAAGGTGGAAGGTGGTGGACAGATAAATATATCTGATACATTTTAAAGTTTAAATCCAGGCAGATTTTATGAAGTAGAGATAATAGTCACTCAGAGTTTGATTTCTCACATGTAAGCTGTGTGTGAATGTTGTTTAGACTAATGCCTCACATGGAGGCCCGAGATTCATCAGACTAACAATTCCAGTGGAACAAATGGGGAACATAAATTGTAATGTGAAATGAATCCCATATTTAGTTATCAAAAACTGGATGCAAACCAAACTGTAATTATATAAAGTCCCACCCCTTGCTTTCCCAAATAAGCTACGAAACAATATTATTTGTGCTTAAAATAAATGTTACAGTGAGTGTCACAAAGTGTTGCTTTATGTAAACTTATGAAGGATATAATAGAGCCCAAAACAGCAAAAGTCACACCATAAACGTATCCTTAACTCTCTGTAGCCACACACACACAAATTTTATTAAAGGATACTGATACTTGTTTGCTTCTCAACACCACTGAACTTTGAACTTTGGTCCAAGATTCAGATATTAAATGTCTATATTCTGTTTAACTACTTGCAGGAAATCGGTTTCAAATGGAAAAATGTTGAACTATTAGACTATAATCAGGCATTCAAAATGGAGTGTACATTTAAGATAATTTTATCAATACTAATTTTCTATAAATATTGAGTTCAATTTCATGGTATCACCACAGTATAAAGGAGTTCAATCCTTTCTAGATACTTGACTTTGGATAAGTGACTGAATTTTCACCTTTAACATGAAAAAATGAAAATACTTGGTTCTTTCGAAGAATAAGTGAGATGAAAGTACTTGTAAATTAAACAAGAGAGAAAGATAAATAACAGCTGTGATTATTTGTAAGATACTGAAAATAGTAGTGGGAATAAGAGATTCAAAATTCCATTGGAATTTTGAAATTCAAAATTTAATTTGAAATTAAAGAATGAGAAGTAAGAAAAGCAATGTGACTTGACTAAAATCACTCAGAGCTGAGATCAGAAACTGAGCCTAACCCCACTTCCTTAACTTTTCCATTTTCCTTTACAAGGTACCATGACCTTGGGGAGAAGGCAGGCATTACGATTTTTATGATAGTACCTTTTAATAGAAACCCTTAATTTTAGCTGGGCACATTGCTGCTAAGCTAAAGAATGACGTTTTCATAGCTTCTCTTAGACATTTGCGTGGCCACGTGATTAAGCTCCTCATAAGAAGTAGAGCTAGCGTATTGTGCAACTTCAGTCAAATTTCCAGAGAAAGAATGCAAACACCATTCTTAAGTCCTTCTTCCAGTCTGCTGTTTGGAATAGAGATATTGGTTGAGGTTCCAGGGCAAATCTGGATGAAGATGATGGGAGTAATATGCTAGGTTTGGCAGAATAATGTCTATCATGATTGAGGTCTCTGGTGACCAAGAAGAGGCCATAGTAGACCTGGGTTGCTACTTCTGGTTCTGTTACAGGAAAAGAATTAAAGTTTTGTATTTTTCAATCTCTGTTGTTTGGGGCTTTTCATCTTATGGTGCTGAAACTTCCCTAACTGAAAATAAAATGCAATTCAATATGGGGATCTCATTCAAAGAATAGGGAAATTGGATATTGGAACAGGCAATTAGAAATTTGACACATTAATTTAATAAGCTGACTTATATATTCATTCATCAGTTTATTAGAAATTAGCCAAATCTATGTTAGAGATTCACTGTGTGTCAATCAATCTGCTTGCCACCATGAATCTCAAGCTAAGAAGTACAACCTTACAAGGCAGTGGACCCCAATAATGTAAACCAGTGACGTGTATCATGTGATCTACAAAATGTCTGTTATCCACCTGCAATAAAATATGTACAGTAATTGAGAGTGCTTACTAATTTTCATGATGGTTTGACATTAATTAATCTGTTAAAGCTTACTACAAATTATTTAGGACTATTTTATGGCTTTCAATTTAATTTTTTCTATGTATTTCTTATATATCACTAAAGTATTGGTCCAAAATGATTTGGAAACAAAACAGAAATCAGTGTGAACATACACTGATTCAGGAGAAAGAGCAAAGACACTGTTGAATGAGGATGCATTTGACTGGGAGGGTCTTATACGGCCATATTGAGAGGCATGTAGAATCACATTTTGAAGATGTGTATAAGCTTTACTTGAAAGTCTCATGCAAGTTGGACGACAATCCGAAACAGGTGACCTAATAGGCCTTACTTCAAAGAGAAAAAATAATATTGTCCTTGTTCTGAGTAAACGGCTTTCTTCTCAACCAAATGGAATTCTTCATGGAGTCAGCTACTTACACCTAAATTCATCTACCTCCCCCTAAATCACAAATTTAATCATTCTACTTACAAAATGTATATGGAGAGAGAACAAAAAATGCATTAAATAAAGCAATTATAAACAACACAGATGTAACAGAAAACATTGCCATTTGGAAAAGGAAAACTGTGGATACATTGCTGAGACCACATTGGGTTGCACAGATAGAACAAGGAATGAGTTTCTTGGTCAATTTATTGTTCTTATGTCTGATCTCTGAGAGCATACCCCTTATTCAACCTCCCACAGACCCATCTAAGAAGGACATAGAAATTAGAAGATCACTTTGAGGAGTAGACTACTATTTGCTAGGCTTATATGACATAGCGACAACTTCCTTCAAAACTTCCTTCAAACCTTCCTTGACTGCTGACTGAAGTCAAGAATTTGACATCTGGCAAAGTCTGAGGTCTCCATTCATGATACAAATGATGCAGGCACTGTACCCTTGCGGAATATGTTACTTAGCTACAGACCTCATCACTCAGCCTGTCCTCACTCATCTGCTTCCCCCTTGGCTTCTGCCCCCCCCCCCCGAAACAGGGATATGGCAAGGAGGCTAGATTAAACTATCAGAAGTTAACTTTTTTTTTTTTCTGGTGCAATTTTAGCTTTTGTCAAGCAAGAACTATTCAGAAGAACTGTAGCATCAGGCGTCCCTCTTTTCTCTGTCTCTTCCTACATTGAAATCTTGTATCTCTTGTGATTGTTGCCTCCATGTCTCTCTGCTTGGGACAGGGATTTTGATACACTTTTCCAAAGCCACAATACACGCTGTTCTGATTTTTAGACATATTGGTCACTGGCCACCATCAGAAAGTGTTTCTGGAAAACTGTAACTATTCTTTTTCTTCTTGTATTCCAGATGGCCCATGTGGGCTAAAGCTCATTTTCTTATAGTATGCTATTGAAGGGTAGGAAGTAGTACTCGACACACTTCAATGCCCTAAAAGTTTTCTACCCAGTCCCCTAAAGCTATGGTCCTGAAAGATGTATTATGGGAGTCTTATGACAAAACAGGCATTATACTATATACCATTTATGTGACAGGATTGACTACTTGACCATTCTCAACTTTTAGGTCTTGCCAGTTTTATTTTCAGGCTGGTCTCCATCTTCACAGAGAGCAGATCTGGACGGTGGGTGGAGAGAGGTTCAAAAACCTCTAAAGAACACTGAAAAAACAGCTTTAACTATCCTTGGGTTAATTTTATTTCCTGGAAAGATGGTTTACTTCAGTTAAGCCGAGTCATACGCCCATCCCTGAGTGGGCAAGGTCCAGTTGAATGGCTGTCCTCAGAATTATGTAGGGTGGGAAACGGTAATTCCCTCAGGGGATGGGGATGAGACGGACTTTCAAAAATTGTCAGGTTTCCAAACAGACACTTAATTTCAACTTGTGAGATAATGTAATTAAAAACATTATAAGCATTAAGCACTTATTAAAACCATACAATTCAAAAGTTGTCATTTTTGTTTCAATATAATTTTTTAATAATATTGATTAATGCATGGGACAAATGCATTTCAAAGCTAACCTTCTCCAAAAAAATGTTTTTCAGAAGCTTTTTCATGACAAAAGCAAAAAAAAAAAAGGCTTTTGCTATGTTAGTTAGCCACAAAAAGAACTGAGAGCAATTCTGGCAAAAGGTCCTGCATAACAAACTCTCCATTCTCCACAACCAACCCCAAATTAAAATTGTTAGCTTACATTAATTTAGCACTCTAGCACTAGAAAAATGCTGCATAAATGATAATCATATTGCCTGAAAATAAGAAGAGATGCATTTTGCCACATTTTAAATAATCATGAAATAATTTTTATCATAAGAACAAAAACTAAGGAGTAAGTCTGAATAGTAATTGCACGTGTCATAGACTTAGAGATTCAGGAATGGGATATGGCTGGACAAAGGGAATTAAAAAGTGGGAGCTGTAGGCTGCCATAAGCTGGGTGTTTTGGATATTGTGCTGCATTTCACTGAAATGAAAATGCCTCCATTTTTCAACATAGCCATTGACTGGCTTTGGTTAGTGTTGTGCAAGGTCCCGTGGGCATATTAACTGGTGAAGTTTAAGACTAGCTTTGTACCCTGCATAGAATACTTTAATGAATAAAGATTAGTAAACCCAGCAACAGTTTTTTTGTGTTTTGTTGTTGTTGTTGTTGCTGTTGTTTCCTGCTCAAATGTCAATAATTTTTTAAGTACTTGAAAATAGGAAATCCTTGATCACAGAAAAGGACATTCACCCTCCTAACATTTAAACCCATGAATATTTTAATATGGAATCAATGTATCATTTCTGATTCATTTAATCTTATCTCACCACAATGTTATAATAACAGTCCTGTTTTGGGGGCCAAATTGCTCTTCAGTTTCTAAATCAGGCATTTAAAAAAAATCCAAAACTAACATTTTAACCAGGTGTAAAAACAAATTGAAACCTGTATGGTCTAAGTTAGCTGGAAACATGAATTTCATGATTTCACATGGGCTTCAGACCACACATTCCTTTATAAATACGGGATATAATCTTGCCCATCAGTGCCAATGATCATGCTCACAGTCTTACGTTTACAACTTGTATAATGTCTATGTGCACTACAATCTCATTATTATAAAAAATTGGCTCCTAAATTGCAAATATTTGCCCAGATAAATCACTGTGTGAGATGTTAGGCTCTTTGGGACATCTATAAAATATTTCAGTGATTTGTGGTACATTTCGTAAAATGATCCACTCCAAGGTACATAACTATTCTGGAAAATGACATACCTTAATTACTGATAGGAGGTACTGTATGTACAAGCAGACATGGGAAGTGATTCTGTTCTTCAAGGAAGTTCTCAAATTAAATGCCAAAAAAATGCTGATTCTCTATTCCCAATGGTAGGTAAGGGAACTAGAACAGATATAAATGTCATTACAAAGTATATGAATATAGGTTGAAATATATGGTAAAAAGAGTAATTTTGAGCTGATCCCAAATGATGCTATCAGTGTATGTAGATTAAAATATCATTGCAGGATTTATATAGGTAAAGGAAAGGACACTGCAAATAGTGAGAACTGCTCCTAATGCATTCATTCATTATCTATGCATTCATTTATTCATTCAACACTGGTCAGTTAACAAACAGTTATTGATTACCTGTAAGGTGTTTGTCAGTGTAGTTCACTACAAAGATACCAACTGAATTCTGGTGGGGGTGACACACATATAAGGAATGAATTATAACGTGTAATAGGATTTATGATAAATACAGGGGGGAGCCAAAAATGTGTATACACATAACTTGTATTCATCTTTTGTTATCAGTATATATTGAGTATACAATTTTAATAGTTTTTTTCCTTTCTTAAAATGTGTGTAAATTTTTTTGGCACCCTCTGTATACTAAGTTTTAAGGAAACAAATAATTAGAACCCAATGGGTCCAAAAAAGTTTCAAAAAGAGGTGACATTTTTGCCAAAATGTGAAATTTGAGTAGATTAAAGATGAGGATGTATGGAAAGGGAAATCCGCAATAGGATTAATACATGTAGAGGGTTTGAAAGTGGCATATACTGGACGAGTGAGCATGCAAGTTCCTTCATGAATTCATTAATGTCCAAGTCCATAAAATGAACTTTCCTAGCTCTATTTCACCCACCTCAGAATGGTCTAAATTTAAAGAATATATCTAGCAACCTTACAAGCATACATGTATCCAAGGATGGACAGATGATAGATGGAAAGGCGATGGACACAGACAGACATAGATATGTGTATGACTGTATTTTTATGAGGGTACACATGTAAATACACTCATACATATGTAGATTTTTTTTGATAGATGCTCTGAATAATTATTTCCCTTGTCTGTCCTTTCCTGATACTTTCTACATTCATCCACACTCCTCCCCAATTCAAGGCTCACTCAGATTCTCTCAGTTCCTCTGAATTCCTATATTCTTTTTTTTTTTAATTATTCTTTCTTTAGATATGTTAACATATTTAATCCTTTACAGTTCAATTCTGCTGGCCCTGGCGGCCTGCAGTCTTTTTAAATTGAATTTTCTTCTTTACATGTTGATTTTATATTTTAATCTCAGAAGGTAATTTTTATTTCCCTCTTTTACTGATGCTTGGGGATTGCTTATGTGTAACTCTTGTGCCAGTTAGAGCATGGTGGTGTAAAAATGCACTGTGTGTGTGAGTAATGGTGAGTAGCTTTCTGGAAGTACAAACAATAAGTACTGGAGGGAAAAAAAAGAAGGGACTAGAATGGTAAATCAAAGACTTATTCAAAAGACTAAGATCTTTTGTTGTAAACATTTGACGCTTAGTAGATTTTGGACTTGGCCATAGCAGGGCTCTCCTGTAGTGCACATCATAAGGACAGTCATGTTTACCACCATTTTGTCAAAGCTCAAATCCGGCAGATCCAAAGTCGCCTTGCATTTAGCCTTACAGAAGTTCACTGTTTGTCATGATATTTTCATGGATATAAAACTAAAATTATGTTTTACATCTATAATATTTTATGTATGTTCTTTTTCCCCCACTTTTTTTTTAACTATAGAGATATTGAACATTTCACAATGAAATGTACCTGCCTTAAAGACAATAAATGGTGGGATAGAAATAACTTGATGAGCAGATAGATAGATAAAAATTGGCTTCGTGTTGATTTTCAACATGTAGGTCAGGCTATGACTCAATTAATATATTTTTAATATGTACTTTAAATTTATGGATGACAAGTCATGAAATATAGCACTAAGATCTAATTTTTTTCAAAATATCCATAGGTATTTTTATAGAATTCAATAACTCAAATATGTTATTTTATTTATTTTTTATATTTTTTGCACAGTCCCTCTTTTTTTTACAGATTAAGGACAGGTATTCAGAGTTCTAAACTTTAAAAACTAGTATTTACATGAAAATAATGTAACCCATTGCTATTTCTAGTGAACAGAAGGAAAATTCAGGAACCCATTCACCGAAAGGAAAGGGCGATACTCTTCTTATGATATGATCAACCCAGTAAGGAACTCTGAAAAACATCTACAAATATCTGGTTTAGTTTTACCAAATTTTACTTGAAAGAGTATATGATGATGGGTGTAGAACACACAAATCTATGACTTTGAAAAATAAAGTTCTTGGGATTACAACACGTATTACCAACATTAGTATTCAACACTGGTGCCAATGTCAGAACTGAAGGAAACACCACCAGAGACACACAGAATATCAGTGTGAAGAAGGAAATAAGGGTATTTCTCCAAGTACAGTTAAAGTCAGGAAAGTATTTCAGTAAATATATGACTGTGGGATTCTGTATTTATTCTTTCTCAATGACTTTTACTTTAATACTTTACATTTATATAGAAAAGAGTGATTTCAATAACTGTCAGGACTACAGAGTCAGTCTGGAACCTTAAAAATCTAGCTGGTTTTTCTGCTTCTCACATGGGGACTAATAATAAAATTTCGTTCAAATTACTTCACTGACAATTTAGTTCATGATGTGCAAGGAAGCACAGAACTCAACTCACTCTCCTGTAACTATATTGGCTCTTTAATTCCTACAGCAGCAAAAACAACTTGTTCTTGTGTAGAGCAAACAGATTTATGACTCAAAATAACACCTATAACAGATATGTTGAGAACAAAAGTGTCAATTTCATATAGTTTCTCTTCTTCATAAAACTGCACTTATAGTGCATCTGATACATTTTATTTTTCAGTGTCATAAAGAAAAATGTAAGATTTTATATAGTATCATTGAGCCTTAGCAATCACAGAATAAAATGAAACCTCTGTCAAAACTACATAGTTTGAAACTTATTTTCTCTGTGTCTTCATTAGTTGGGCCCCAGATTTCAGTTTGCTACCTCAAAAATAAGAAAAGGAGAGGAGGAAAAAGAGGAATTATTGTTTTAGGTATAAATCGGAAGGACATTTTCTTTTCTTGATACCATCATCGGGTAATCTACTTTTACTTAATCTACTTTTATTTTGAAAATTTAGAGCCAAATTTAGATGTTTTGAGTATTAAATACAGGCCGCTTATAAAAATCTTAATACTCAGTGATAATGAAGATAGAATACATTACACACCCTCTCTAGAAGAGCATTTTAACATATATTTGTTGCAAAAATAATGGCTTTATATTTTTCAAAAGCCTTTAAAAAAATCATTATCCTTTGACCTGATTGTTCAATTTTGGAAATGTATTCTAATTAAAACAGAAATGCAGACTGATATTTATTGAATACGCCTCATCAATTGCATATAAATGTGGAAACTTAACATTCAAATATCTAACCATAGAAGTATCATAAATTAAATTATGATTAACCCATACAATTTCTGGAATTATTTTTTTTTCTGAATTATGCAACTTTGCAACTTTCCTTAGATAACTACCTATATTTCTTTTTTCAATTCCCATTATAACTACCTGCCAGTACCTATTGCAAATGGTTATCTAGTCTCCAGATGGCTGCTGTTGCTTCTTTTGCTTCTTCTTCTTCTTCATTATTATTATTAACAGCTAAAATTTCAATCTTTTCTTTTAGCCTATCAACAGTTTTCCTAAAATAAAATGTTTCAACAATTTTACTCAGTAACTCATTGACTGCTAAAATTTAGGTTGCCTCTAATAACTCACTATAATAAACAAAGTTATAAAGACTATCATACATATAAATGATATGTATACACACATTATGTTTGTGTGTGTGTGTGTGTGTGTGTGTGTGTGTGTGGTGTAGCATGGACTTATTCAGTTATTTACTTGAGATACATCCCTAAATGTGGAATTGCTAGATGAAAAGTTCTAGAGTTTTTTATGTATATCACCAACTGCTCTTTCAGGAAATTTATGACAATGTACTCTACCACCATCATAGGAGTACAAATCTCTTACTGACTTGTCAATACTGGTCCTGAGCCCTGTAGCTAGCCATTTTTAATCTAATCAGGAAAATGTTATCATTTCTCATTTTAGCTTTGTCTGTCGTGATTTTTGTCATAATTTTAAACTGTTTATATAATCGGTATTTTCTCTTAAAGTTTTTGTGGTATTTTAAAGTTCTGTTTTTCACTAAATATTTTAAGATCTCTTTTATTGCATTATATCAGATTTTACATGTACAACAATTTCATGTAACTCATGGAACTTATTTTGATGTAAGATATGCATTAAGAATCAAAATATGCTATTTCCAACTGATTTACAGTTGTCCCATCCTCTTTTATTACATAATCTTTCTCCTCTGGTCTACTTGTCTCACTAAAATCATACTTTAAATACTTATAATTTAGAGAGCTTCTGACCTCTCTTAAATGCATGCATAAGATACCTTAGTGCTATTTAATCTTATCAGTCCCAAATTGTTTTTTTGTAATGTTCCTTTTACAATCTTGGAATGAAACTCATATTAATACAACCTACTTCACACATAGTTTTTTAAATCAATAAAATGATATAATCATAATATAAATTTAAAAAGTGATTCATGTTAAAATTCTCTTTCTCACTTGCTCCCTATATATGTAACTTTTTTAATGCTTAGGCACAACTAATAGCCATAATACAGTGGTTAGAATTTCACACCTACTCATAGTGAATAAGATGAATATGAGAAGTTAAAACAACTTAATGTTGTCAACATTTCCTTTAATATATGTATGCACATGTACACAGGCACACACATACACATACACAGACTTGATTCCCATTATCTATTGTAGTTATGTTCTATAATGTTGCTGTTAGCACAAAATTGGTAAATATTAAGGTATTTCTCCTATGAGAAACATAGGGTTAGCTTCCTGTGACTCTATGGACATGATGTTTTCAGCAACTGAAATGTCATTTGTGTTCTATAGATTTGTTTGCCAGTGTCCTTGTAAAATGAGCCAGTCTCATCAGCTTTGAAAACATGATCTTCTACATAACCCTTTCCTATATAACATTAGCAGTTCTTTGAAAAATTCTTCCACAGCCTCCTAATCTGTAGAACCTGCCTCACCTGCAAGTTTAACAGTTTTCATGCTATATTACCTTATAAAATATGGGAGTCAGCCAGCATTAGCTGAGAACCAAGGTTAACATGTTCCCCACTCTGGGCAATGTGCAAGTTTCTTTGCTTGCAGTCTCACAATGGTGTCGCCCACTACAATCTTGTTTTATCAGTTGTCAGTTCATAAATCTACAAATTTAGCTGCTTTTTCAAACTGTCCATAGCTTTATTGCTCACTCTACATGTTACTTTAACCTTTACTGGAGCTGCCTCAGGTACAGATTGGAAACTGTCCTCTTTATTTTTCTGGATGTGCCATATCATTAATTCATTAACATTGAACCCATAGCCAATAATACCAGAGCTGCACACCTGAAAAGCACTCAGCATTATGTTTGGGAGCCATTCTGAAAAGCAAAATCACTAACAAAAAGCACCAAAATGCAAAACAAACCAACAGTGACATTAAATAAGCTGTGAAAAGACCAATCATTTACAGAATGAGAACTGAAACAACAAGGCAGAGTATCCATGCCTTATTCAGCTTTAGCTGGGAGTATGCATGTCAGAGGACTCAAATTTTTTACCACTCTGGGTATGTTTGTGAATAACCATGAAAGCACCACAAGTGTTAATTTTGAGGTTACAAAAAAATTTTAGTAAGTAGACAAATTCACAAGGAATCTACAAATAATGAGAATTTATCTATCTGTTTATCCATTTATCTATTATAGCACACATGTAAAGTCATATACATGGTGGCTTCTAAAGTACAGACTGATGAAGGGATATTCTCTTTGTAACTAAATTTAAATCCATGAATGGCACTGCAATAGGAGAAATGTCAAAGAATTGGTTAATTTTCAAACAAAATATTATTATCTTCCTTTTATTTTTATAGTAGTTATGTTTTTTTGAAAATTTATTTTATTTTATACATGCACAAAAATATTATCTGTTTATTTCTGTATTAGTTATCTGTTGCCATTACATGCCTGCATAGATATCACCACAAAATTTACTAACAATTAGCATTTATTCAGTGCACTATAATTAGGCTGGGCTTGGCTAAGCAGGTCTTTTGGCCTTAATGAAGTTCCTCACTGAGCTTTGTGTCACGGATCAAGGATGTACTGGAACAACTGAGGCAATTTGACTTCATATTTTCTATATCCATTAGCCAGAACAAGTCAGCAGGGGCTGGGATGTGACGTGGTAAAGGTCATAGATACAAGAGATTTTTGTGGAGGGATTGGGAAGGTTAGCTAATTTAAAGTAAATAAATTGATAGACTATCTGTTTACAGAGTTTGCAAATTACTATGTATTCAGAAAAATATAACTTTAACTTGTATTTTAAAGTATTTCAGACTTTTTTTTTTTTAATATTCCCAATAGGTTTCACACATCTTTCGATTATTGACATTTTGGAGGCTTTTATTAAGCTTTGTTTCTAATGTGACTATTTTTAGTCACTCTTCAAATAAACATCCTCTTGCATAGAAATATTATAATAATTGAGGTCTTTGATATAATTCTCAGATATGAAAAATCCTGAGACTTTTTAAAAGTTTAATCAAATTGATTTCTGAAAAACCTGTCTCCTCATTTTTATTTCCATCAGTATGAGTCTGTCTTGGGTTTGAGAACCACAAATATTTTACATTTTTGTCAATTTAGTAAGCACAAAATAGTGAGCCAATTGCTTTGGTCCCTTATATTTTCTCACTGTAATTTTGTATGTTTGGCACACATCTATTTATTAAATTTCCACTTTGATAAAGTGTCTGTTATAGGTATAGTGTGTATAGGTAACTTTTTCAATAAATATAATATATGATCCCTATAAGTTAGAACAATGCTGTAGTAGTTGTGTTTGTCCATTTAACTACCACTAAAAAGAGAATTTGCAAAATAAAATTTTATAGAAAGTAAATCATTATAATTATAGTTGAGGACATTCAAATAATACTAAGTTATTGGAAATTAGATTGAGGAAAATCTACAGACTTTAGAAAAAAAAACTCAACAGGTGCCAAAACAAGCTAAAAGTTTTAAATGATTTCAGATAGAGGAGCAAAATAATTAAGAATAATAATTATTATTCTTAGTGATATAACTAAGAAACAGTTTAGTAGAGGAGAAAGATTTTAAGTAAATACTCATATAATTGATGAAATGGAATTTTGTTTCTACTCCACTTATAATTTAAATTATATAGATATATATTTTTGGGGTAAGCAAATAAGCATGCAAATAAATGTACACATTTTTAAATGTAGGTAAAATTATATGTAAAACATAAAAGTTAGCCTTAGCCTGGTCCATCTTTAGAAATGAGTCATATCCCATGGGCCATAAAGCATAAAAATTACATGCAGAAATGAGACAGTTGTTCAGATAACTGTTAATCAAAAGTATTTATACTTGATCATTTAGATAATTTAATAAAAGATGAAAGGGTGATCTTTTTTGGTGAAGAAAAGATTATACATATTTGACAGTGGGCATTTGATGTTTATGGACTTTGTAGAGGATTTTAAAAAGACATTTTGTTAATAGTTAACAAGTCTCAGAAAATCCATCAGCATTGAATGTGATAAACCTTGCTGTAACATATGATAAGATCTTTATGTGCAGGTAGAAACATTTCATTATAGTTCTTTGCTATCTCAACTCACAGGGAACAAAGCCCACTGGGCGTGCTCATTGAACCAACCAAATGGAATCAATCAAAAGACTCACAGGGCATCTGCAAACATCAGAGAATACAAACAAAGAGAGTGCAAGAAAATGCATCTCAAGGGCTCTGTTTGTGCAGGTCTGGCCTCTCTAAGATCTAGTCAGGCGCAGTGCACTAGCTGGAGAGGCTTTGCTTAATGCACTGCCTAATGGCTTGGCTCTTCAAAACCGACACACTCCATTACGGCGCATATGTTATGGTGTCTGTGTACAGACTACAAGACAGAATCGAAGCAACAGTCACATTCCCAACCCAAACAAACTTAAAAATTAATGCTGTGAAGGGGAGAACTGTATTCTGAATCTCCATGAACTATTATCTGTGCCAAATGAAAGGAATATCAAAGGAGCCATGAAGAAGTATTGTAGAAAAAGGATCCTTTGGAGTTAAATATTTTAAGGGAGGGAGGTACGCTTTCCATCCAAAGGTGTACTCACAGCAAGGTATGGGGGTCACAGGTGTTTCAACATGTGCCCTCAATCATTTATTCAATCCCTTGCAAATGGTTGACATTTACAGAATCGAAGGTAATTCTCTAGTCAAGGTGAAGTATAAATAGAGGTGTACAACACAGCCTGTGATTTCAGTGAGTTTGAAAGCTTGTAGGGAAATCTAAAGACATGCTTAGCATTAATAATGCAAGGTGAAGAATTTTTTAGAATAGAAAAATGGTGCTATTTGAGTTTACATGAGTGGAGTAATGAAGAATAAACCTCAGATTTTTCTCTCTGATAACATGGTAATGTCCTGCTGCACTATTTGTAATTTGGCATTTTTCCCCAAAAAACACCAAAAAATCTAAAATTATACATGCATCATATATTATAGAGCAAATTATAAGATAGTTAAGAGATCTAGAAATGTAAGTATCTCTATAATTATATTCCTTATAGAAGCATGCATTTAACCAGTATTTCTAATTACATGGTAGAGATGTGTAAATGCATGGAAAGGCTGGTCTAGCACATATTATTGTCTTTGTTTTCATGAAAAGAATGGCTACCAAATGAGAAGTGGATAGTGCTAGGCAATATTGTACTGCTAATGTGGGGATTTTACATGGTATTCAGAACCTTTCACTGGTTTTCAAATTTAATTAAACTTCTCAATTCCATGGTTCACAAATGTGTAAGTACTCAATCGTATAATACTGTTCAATCCAAATGATTTATGCAAAGTCCTAGTGTTACAAGATTCAAGTGGAAATGTTTCTTTTTGGTAATAATTGCACAAGCTCTGAAGACACAAATATATTTAATAAGAGTCAAAAACATATACTTTATTTTAAGGTCCTAGTGGAGGCATGGAACCAGTGTATTTGAATATATCTGTTTGCCTTTTAGTTCTTGAAAAACTCTAATAATTACTGTTACAGAATAAACTATGGAAAATCTTTAAGGAAACTTCATATGTCATTTATGAAAAATTATTTAAGTTTAAATGCATGCAATTATCAATATTTAGCCCCCTTTCCTCTTCAATAATACAAACTTTTTAATAACATTAGTGGAAACCATAATATGATGCTCTTCATAGTGGTGTTTATTATTACTTATGAGAATATATTTTTACATTCATATGACATTCTTTCTTCACAATTTATGTCTTCTTGCTCATTTTAATTTGAGAGGAAGGATGAAGTGGTATCAATAGCTATTAAGTTTATTTACTGCACTTTTGCTTAAGTTCAGGAAACAGAAAAATCTCAGGACAATAAGCATATTCCCCAAGTCGTTGTGTGTAATTAGCCTAAGATTAACAGGAAATTTTTGTCTTTCATGGTAGAAGATTAGTAATACTGTAATTAATTCACTGGCATTGAGCTTATAGGAATTTATAAACTTTCAGGAAAGCAAAATCATTGAAACAATTTCATTAGGGTAGATTCTCAAAGACATTAAGCAAGAGACATAATGCCTGAGGAACATATCAGTGTTTCTCCCTCTCACTCTGGTCGTTTTGATTAGAAGAGAAATGTGATTGCTTATTGCACACTTATTTCTTCCCAGATAGTACTATAAAAATTGCAATGCTTTGACTCAACACTACAAGACAGGTGCCATTCATTCCGTTTTACAGAAGAAGAAACTGAAGCTCATGAAAGCAAAGTAATAGGACCAGTTTCATGCAGACGAGGTGGAATTCAGACCTAGGGACATTGTGATTATATCTCTTCTAGTCGCTTTACACAAACCAAAGGGACTTCATCAGGGTAATGAAAATATAAATAAATAAATAAATACATAAATACATAAATGAATAAATAAATAAATAATAAGAGGTTGTGGGAAAGTGCTGATCAGAGAACTCATAACCAGGAGGATCACTTATAAAGTTGAGGTATTTACAGAAGAAGTACAAAATTTCTCAGAAATACCAAAACAAGGAGGCATAAAGGCCATCTAAGATAGGAGTGTGTAAAATATTACTTGCAACTACCCAGAGTCCGTGGAAAGTCTGGTATTGTAAATAAAGAAAAATATTAGATTCATAAAGGAGATTTTTCTTACCTAGACTCAACAGGAAAAATAGACTCATTCTTTTGGTAGCTTCCTTAAGTCATGGAACACATTCAGAGATGAGAAATATATTTCATCCCAGGTGCCATCTCTGGCCACTTGGTACTGGTGCTTGGGAGTATTCATAGAAAAGATTGTAAAGCAACATAGTTACAACTCTAGATCTAGATAAATCCCGCATTTGACCTTCAAAATCTCTAGGGAACAGTATGAGTAAATTGACGAGGATGGCTCTCTTGGATAATGCCAATACGGTAAAATATGCAGTTCAACCTGTGCATTTGACACTTTTAAAACCGATTATGTTTGTGCTGCTGAAGGGCTCTTCAACGGCAGTGTTCACATCTATCTTCAGAGGAGCTTGCTAAACACAGAGATTTGTGAGTCTTTATTCCCACTGATTTGGTCAACTAGGGTAGGGTTCATGAGCCAGCATTTTAAAAGGACTTATACTTAGGTATTTATCCAAAAAATCCCAAGACATTAATCCAAAAAAATATATGTACCCCTATGTTCATTGCGG
>NW_017732109.1:18234-22643 GCF_001890085.2 Hipposideros armiger | reverse complement strand
ATAAATAAATAAATAAATAAATAAAAGGACTTATGAAATTCCATTGTAGGTGTCAATTAATAGAATGACAATATTTAGAAACACTGTTTCGGTATTTTTCCTTCTCAAGTGAGATGAAGTATGCAACGCCAACAAGGACACTCAGCAGCACTTTCTTGACCCCCTGCCCTCTTCCGCCTGCCGCCACGTTTCTTTGCTCCTCTTCACAGTAAAGCAAAACATCTTGACAGATTTTCTACCTAGGCTGTTCCACTTTCTCAAATCCCATTCATTGCTAATTAATTCTACCTTGATTTCTGACTACTATTCTACTGAAGCTATCTAGTCAAGATCACCACTGGTCACTTGTTAAATCTCTTGAAACTGACCTCACCTTATGGAACCTCTCTCAAGTCATTCAATAGATTTGGCCATCCCTCCTCTCAGAAACATTTTTCTCTGCTTGCTTTTGGGAAACAATATCTGCTTCCCTCTTATTTCCCCATCAGTCTATTTATTCCTTGTTTCATTTTCTCTGGTCATTTCCTTTCTTTTATCTGTACATGATACTGTTCTTTCATGTTCAATAAATTAGGAAAATGAACCATCTTCATAACTGAAATGTAAAGGCTATATTCTGTGCATATGATAAATGGTTATTTAATTAGTAATAAGTGTTATGCATATGTTTACAATAGTTACATAAATGCAATATGTAGTACTAAAGAATTTATTTATTTATTTTTGTTAAAGAATTATTCATGTCTTGTGGGCATAAACCAAATCTACATTTTTTAGACATTTCTTAGTACAATTTTCATGGCATACTGTTCGTTCATAAATGTGTATGAGATCCTTCAAAAACAAACTATATTGTGGGAGAACAAATGTAGGCTTTGCAGTTAGAAAAACCTCAATTTTAGTCATACCTCCTAAAATTCCTTGACACATAAATGTGGAGAAGTAACCCAGCCTTACTGAATCTGATTATCAGTATCTGAAGAATGGAAAACACTACAGTAACTAGTAAGGACATTGTCAAGACTAGGGATAAAGTATGCATAGAAAGCAATCTCTGTCATTACCATTCATCATGCATCATCACTGTTTCATAAATAAATAGTTAAGCAGAAGTTAGCTAGATCGCTAGTGGTGAGAACAAGATGGGAACCATACATGAGTCTGTTCCATGATCATACAATTATATAGCACACCTTCTGGGGCACTCCTAATATGTCAGAAGGAATTCATATTTTCATTAGGAGTACTTTACCAAACCTTTTCTGAGTGCCTTCACAATTTCTGTGCAACTACTCACTTGCAGTCTTGGGCAAGAAAATAAACCCCTCTGCATCTCAGTTTTCTCATGTATAAAATAGGGTTAATAGTCATTTTGTGGTGAAGATAAAATAATTTAATTTATGAAAAGTGGTCAGTAAAGTATCTGGTAAATAATGTGTGCTCAATCAATGTTATTATCCTTGTTCTTATTACAATTATGTGTTGGCCTCTAGGACATATGTCTTACTTATACATGCTGTCATTAATTCTCACAGATTTTTCTGTAAAATATGTAATTTCTTTCCCATTTCAAGGTGAGAAAATTGAGGCATAAAGAGGTTAAATATTTTTACTTAGGAAAATATAGCAAATAAATGACAGAACTGAGATTTAAAGATAGGTCTGTATTATTTCCAAGCCTGTGTTAATAAATTCTGTGGGTAACTTGTCACTATTATGAATGTCACTATTCAGAGCCCTTTAAACAATGTTTTTTAACTTTTGAAATCATATGTCCATTTTGGTATTTAAAAATACACATATCCATTCTTAAGTTGAAGAAATATAACTATTGCCTGATTTAATCTTCACATTCACACACAACCACGAATTATGAACCTGGTACGTGATTCCATTTTTCAGATGAAGAACTGAAGCTTAGATGAATTAAGTAACTTTCCCAAGGTTAGATGGTAGTAGGTGTAATGAAAATGTCAGTAAAAGCTACAGTTTAATTTCTTATTGTCAAACACTTTACTAACACATTTTATACATTAACTGATGTCATACCTTTAGTGGGCATGTCAAAGGAAGATTCACACTTTACAGAGGAAGAACCAAGATATAAGATACTGAGTACCTTGCTCAAAATAACACATCAGTTATGTGACAGACTCAAGGCTCAAAATTGGTTTCGTTTAATTTCCATGCCCCTGCTTTTACAGTTTTGTAATAATGCTTTCTACTTCAGTCTGTGAACAAGTGTCCAGTTGAGACTCAAAAAATCCTGTAGCTTAACCCAGTTCCACAGATGAGCTGATTTTTGTTTGGAAAATTGTAGGGACAGGTATTATTAACCTTCAGCATCTTGAGTCATAAACTAGCTCCAGTGTGGTCCCCGTAGAAAGTCTGATTTAAAACACCTCTTCCTGTTAATGGGCATTCCAAAAAGAGTCAATTGTCTATGGCCTGCCAAGCACTTAAATAAATGAACTTTCTGGGTGAAGTTATTTTCCAATGTCAAGGTGTCTTGGAGGAGGAAATGAGGTAGAAAATAATAATGCTTAACCCTTCCATAAAAGTTGTCACTGTGACTTTAGACCCTATCTTAGAGCAATGTTTCAAAGATTTGGGTTTAGAGAATAGTAAACATAAAGTAAAATAGTGCCACTCACTGTTCTTTCCATGGAAAACAAAGGTGATAGATACGTTTTTACAGTCCAGGGAGAGAAATACAAGAAGAAAGAGAAAAATAACTTCACTATCATATTTAAAGTGTACCAGGATGAATCTTTTTAAAGAGGATACTTCTTAAATTTGAGAATGCCAGTGCTGAAAGGCTGGCTGCAATCTTGAGACATTTAGTAAGAGCAGTAATTTTATATATCATATTTTCTACTTGATTTACTCATTCTATAAATTTGGTTAGGCACCATAAATTAAAAAAAAATACTGATGGGATTTTATTAGTTAAAATGTTTGGACTATAGTGGCCTCTCTCTAAGTGTTTTCTTTCCTCTTGTACTAAAGTGAAGTAGTTACTCAGATAAACATCAAAATGGTAAATTGCAGCCTCTTTTTTGGAAACCTTTTTTCTAACTTCTCTGTGTACCATGCCTCAATTTCTATTAAATCAAGTCCACTTTCTCTAAAGGCAGAGTTTGCTAAAAGCACTCAGGGAAGGATCAACTTGTAAAATGAATGGAACTATTCATTACTTTCAAGTGAGTACGAATAGCATTGAGAGAATGCACTAAATTAGGGGTGAAAAGTCAACATACACACAGCTAACAGCTCATCTTCACATTAGCAAAAGGACTTTTATATCCTTTGTGTGTGTTGGGGATGGGGGGGGGTACAGTATTGCTTTTCCAAGTATAATGAACCATGTATATATCCAACCAGACTTTAAAATATATCCAAGTAAGGCAATCTTAGGAAATCAGCATGATACATTTTATAAGAACATTTATATATTATGTTGAGGTAAGTAAACAAATAAAAAGGCAAAACTTTAAACTAAAGTGAAAGTCAAAACCCATAGAGCTGTTGCTTTTGAAGAAATTCATCATACACCATAAATACATTAGAAGGAAATTGCATGTTAAGAGCAATTTTGAGCAATTTCTTAGAGGAAAGCAGACTGTTTGAGTGTGTCCCGAGTCCACAGAGCATATTCATGTGCCCAAATCTTCAATGCGTAGGAAAGATAAATATTCCGTAGTTCTGCCCCTTTTCAATGCTAGTCCTATTTCATGCCTCTGGGCTGTGCATTACCCAAAATGTGAAAGCCGTATAGATGGATCTCTGCTGTTTTCTGGTTTACAGGCATGACAGATGACATCATATGCTTGACACTCTCCAGTTCTCTAGGTTCTAGTCTATGCACAATTCTATATGCTAGCAGTATTGCAACCCTAGTCCTTCCGTCTCAGAAAAAAACAGAATGAAAATGAGTTGATATTTTCCTAGAGATAACTACATTTAAGTTATTTTCAAAAATTAAAAGCATATGGCCAGCTGAGTGGTGCATTGCTTAAGAGCTGGCTTGGGACGCCAGAGGGCCCTGGTTCTGATCCCACACATGAGGGCCAGTGACACTGCCCTCTACAGCTAAGATGCTGAACAACAGCTTGACCTGGAGCTGGGCTGTTGTGGGTTGCTGGCGACCGCGTAGGCTGCAGTCCCCTGCTGCAGTGAGTTGCCATGGGCTACCGTGTGTAGCCAGCAGCCAGCGTAAGCGGCTAGCAGCCGCCATGAGCAGCAGTTCAGAAGCTGGCGACTGATCTGCCTCTCCCGGGAAGAGCGCAATGATGGTGCCAACTTGGGCCAGTGAAGCAACGTGCTCCACAACTAGACTGAAGAACAAAAGGACAGCAACTTGTCTGTTCGCACTCCCCCAATTCCCCAGCACTGTTCCCATCCCCCAA
>NW_017732109.1:0-17504 GCF_001890085.2 Hipposideros armiger | reverse complement strand
AGGGGTTTGAAGAAAATGGTGAAGGGGGATATAGTCAATAACATTGTGATACGTTTGCACAGTGACAGATGATTACTAGCCTTAGTGGGAAGAACACATTGAAAGGTACAAAAATGTCGATTCACTATATTGTACACCTGAAACCAATATAGTATTATATAACAATACTTAAATAACATTAAAAAAAAAAGAAACCCTTAACTCTAGATTTTAGTCAGGGTTTAGTCCTTAAATCATAAGGGATCCTGGCTTTGAGAGATCTACAACTCAGAGATGAGGTTTAAGTTCCCTCACAAAATTGGTATAAAGAGCAACACTTTGCATATTGATCGTTTTGAATTAAAATTTTTGATAAACACCCTGTACGAAAACAGAAGGATATTCTGATCCCCACCTTTTTCCTCCTGAAACAGGAAATAAATCTCCCATGTGAAATTATCCTCTCTATACCAAGAGGATAGAAAGCATCCTATCACCAGGGCTAGGGAATTCAAGGCTGAAAAAGCTACATAAATAAACTTTGTTACTTCTCCATTAGTTTGCTACCCAAAAAAAACCTTTTGTTTTGTCCAATCTTCACAAGTAATCATTTCTTTGTCTAAAAATGGTATATAAAAAGCCTGCTTTAGTCACTTTGAGGGCCCCATATTTATAAGACCTCCATACATATGTAATTAAATTTTATTTTCTCCTGTTACTTTGCCTCATGTCAATTTAACTTTCGGACTATGCAGAAGAACTTAGACGAGTAGGAGGAAAATTTTTCTGCTTCCTAACAAAAGCTAATTTTGACAAGACTATTATGTTCTGAAATGAATTTCTGTAACTATAAAATTAGCCTTTCATCATGTATCAGTTTTTTTTTGGTTGTGTGTTTGTTTTGTTTTGTTTTTAATACACATCTTTGAAAGAGATAATACAATGTAACATATAGGGAAAAAATAAAATTTATGGTTCAAGAACAAGATTATTTGTAATTCAAAGTATTCAAAAGTAGCTCCCCATGTGAATTAAGTTTGTTGAAACAAACATTGACTAGGTCTGTCCAATTGTTTTTATTTGTGGAAGTACGGATTTACATGTAAATTTGTCTCCTAGCACATTTCTTCTTTACCAAAAAAAAAAAACAAAAAAGAAACATGAGAATGAGACACAATATTCTACTATTTTATCAATTAAAACTAATAGCTGTCAATATTAATATTTCTTAAAAACATTTGAAATAAAATTTAAAATATTTATTACTAATCTGTACAGGCTAACTTTGTTTGTTGTAACACTGCTTTCAAGATAAATTTTCAATCCTGTGCTTTATTTACATTTGCTCAATAAGCCACAGGTCCCCAGATGATGTTTCCTTCATGTACACAACTTTTAGAAAAATCTCATGCCCTTAAAGCTGAACAAGATATACATCTTATTCTTATGCAATGCTTTATTTACAAATGAATAACTCAGGATACAGAGGATCATTATAACACTGCACTTATCACTTACTCATATGGAAGACTAAACCCATTCATTAATCGTTTCTAATTTCACAGTATTAGAACCCAGGAATATTTCCATAAGAAGCGCTGTATTGGCAATAAGGCCTTCTGAGTTGGCAGGTGGATCTATGCATATATAAGTATACAGATATTTATGAATGAATGAATGTATTTGGATTTAACCAGAGAAGGAAGATTGTATTTGTCCAGAGAGCAAAAATAATGTAAAAGTGGTCTTTTAAAAGGCCTGATCTGTGATCTAGCTCACTGTGAAATCTCCTTAACTGAAATCAGATTTTCAGCAAAAACTTCTTTCCTGAATTTATTGTTCTTTGAAATGTCAGATCAAATTTCCCAGAAGACGTTTATTTACTATGAATCAGAGTGTTCTTTCTTCCGTACCAAGTGATCAGTGATCTTGATTTTGGTATATTTGCTTAATTCCAAGTATCTAAACCTATAGTTTAATCTCCACATTATGTTAACTGCTAATTGTATTATTTATTTCGGTAAGTACCTTGCCTAAACATGATTCCCACTTTTCATTTTGAAAGAAATAAAGCATTTTACTGCTAAAACAAAAAAATTGAATATGCAATCATATTTCTGATTAAGTGTCAACCTGATACATAGCATACTTTGAATATTGCTGGTTTTACATAAAGGAATAAATTAAACCATAATTTTTTAAAAAAATAAAATGCCGTTCTTTAAAAATTCTCATTTTCTTGCTAGTGATCAGAATAAAGTCACTCAAATGTAAAATGTTTAACACTGGCAAAAATACATAACACTTTTGAATTTGAAAAAGCCATCTTCAAATCCTCAAATCCAGTTTTACTCTCTGTATGACCTCAATCAAGTTACTTGACTTCAGCTCATTAATCTGTAAAATACTTTGAATAATTCCTTCCCTAAACAGTTGTGAAAATCAAGTGAAATAATGGAGCACAATCCCTGTCAGGAAACTGAATAAATGATGACTATGAAAACTATTTTTATTATTTGTGGTTAAGACAATATTAAAAAGAAAAAAAAACAGTTAAAATATAAATATATTATGTGAGAGCATCACATATTAATAATCATGAGCACAGTTAACTGCATCCACTTAGCATTTTTCCATCTCATAGCGAAGTCCCTGGCAGTGTCAGGACTGTTGATTTTTGAGAGTATGCACATAGGGGAGTCAGCAAAAAAAGGAAAGACAAATAGACCCCATGAGCTACTTGATGTTAGGTTCCATCAGGAGACTCATTAAGTCTCTGGAGACTGAAAAGGAGACATGTGGTGATAGGTTTCAAAAACTTCTCCTGCATAACAATGCAGTTTAGTGAAGGCAGGCCAACCTTGACATGATCACTCTTATATATTTTATTAAAAAGGATTATTACCAAGGTAAAAATGTGTGCAGTTGTAGAAAGAGGGAATCCAAGATTATTATAATGTAAAGAAAGGAACAGATACCCTATAGGAACATGATTATGACAGAAAAGGAACAGATACCCTATAAAAACAGGAGTCTTGCCCTATTAAAAACTATCTTGATAACTTGAGGTCAAATTAGATGTAAATTCAGTCATGGTACTAAAACACAGCTTACTAAGAGCTAATATATATTTTAAAATATCGTAGCATTTTGTGTCATTATGGCTTCTTTAATTACTTATATGCCTTTTTTTAAAACTAAGTACAAGTAAGGTGAATTATATTGAATGATTTCTTGCAAATACTCCACTTCATAGTGATACTATATATTAAATGGAGGTAATCATAATTACTAACTTTATGAATGCTCAGGACACTTGAAGGAACACAAGAATTGCTTTTCCTTCTTAGGAAAAATTCAGTATGTCTGTGAAATATGTTTTGCTGGGTCAATATCAAATCCACACCTCAAATGACACTAAAACAACGTATGTTCTAAAACCACAGACTTTGTATCAGGGTGGGTTTTATGTATTCAATTTACTATGTTTTTCAAGGTTGGGTCATCTCAAATGTGACTTTTATAAACAAAATTCCTTCAGTACCTTCCACACCGACCATGAGATGAAGCCATACTCCTTAGCCAGGAACTGAGTAGCTAACCCACCTTGGTTCTAATCTATTTTTTCAACTATGTTTACTTCTATTTCTCTACAGAGAAGCTCTAGAATACACGGGGGTTTGTTTGTTTGTTTGTTTTAATGTCTCTTGAAAATTAACCATGCCTCCTTGCTTAGAATCTCTTTTATTTTTCCTAAAGGATACATGTTTTTCTCTAATACCATCCCTGCCTTTCTTCCCTGCCTCTTTCTGTCTCACAGTCTCTCCCACCTCCATCCCTTCAAGCATCACTCATTCATTTTTTGAAATATTTTATTAAAAAAATATAGAAAATAATATCATTTACACATTACCTATTCAAATTTTAAGAACTGAAGCATCACAAATATCATGGAAGCCCTCTGTCCTCTGTTCCTCTTACCCACCCAGAGGTCGCTACTATTCTGAATTTATTTCAGAACATAAAGAAAATATCCAGCCCTGTGTTTGCTCTGGTGTAGTGGACACTCAAATGCTCAGCCCCAAACTGGGCTATGAGTGACTTGTTGCAGCTGTTGGGGTTATGGTGGGTGGGAAGCTTTTAGATATGAGCCCTTTCACAGCATTGGTGTACTGCACATAGCTGCCTTGTTTAGCTCATAAGAGTATGAAGGGTGTGAAGAGATGGCCATTTCCACTTGGTGGGGAATAACTTGAAAGGATCATTCCTTCCCAGAGCTCCTTGTGGGGATGGGCAAGGTGGTTGTTAAACCTGCCTCACGTAATAATAGCTCCTCCCAGTCCCAATTTCATCATGTTGGACTTAGGCCCTTTATTACAGTGTCGAATAAAAGTACCAATGTGTGGTATTATGTTTCAGTCCTTTTATTTCACCCTTCAGTGTAATAATTGTAAGTTTTTATTGGAAGGCTTTAAAGCTGTGTCGTCTAATAGCCACATGTCGTTATTGACCATTTGAAATTGAGACAGTTATGGTTAAGTGCACCAGCAGTGAAAACGTACAAAAACATGCAAAACCTCTCATTAATGACTGTTTGTCTTTGACAATTTGTTAAAATAATAATATTTTGCAATGGGTTAAATAAAATATAGTAATATATTAATTTCATGTTTCTTTTTAGTTTTTTAAATATGGATACAAGAAAGTTTAATATTGAAGAAATTTTTATTTGCTGTATTTCTTTCTATGTGAATGGGTGTGAACGTCTTAAAAAATGGTTTTTGTCTGCATCTATGAGATCATCTTTTAGTTTCTTGCATTAATCAGTTAATGTAGTGAGTTACATTGATAGATTTTCCAAGGGTCAGCCATCCTTGCTTTCAAGTGATTCAACCCAAATTAATCATATATTTTTCACAAATATAATGCATAATTGGTTTGCTAGTAATTTACTTAGGGCTAATGAATTTGCTAATTAATGATGTTGGTGTATAACTTTTCTTTCTTGTTCTGTCCTTGGCAGGTGTTGATATCAAGATAACACTAGCCCAATAAATGAGAAGTGAATCTGATGAATTTCTTGGGTAGTTTTTTGTTTGTTTGTTTATTTTTCTTTTTTGCTCAAGATTCAATGTTTTAAATGGCCAAAGGACTATTAATAGCTCTCAATTTTATTTGTATCAATTTTGGTAATCCCAACTCTTTATTGTATATTTTCTATATTCTTTGAGTTAATCACTTCTCCTGTTCTTAACCTAAAAACAGCTAATTTCATCTTTTCTTGTATGTGCAAATTTTTGCTACAAATATTCCTGTTATTCATATCTTAATGTATACCAACTAAACTGAACTTTTCAATTATTTTGATTTATTCAATTGTTTTTTTCTGATGTTTTACCAGGTCTTCTTTGACACAGTACACATTATTGGAAAAATCTATTATATTAATTTCTAAGAGGAGTAATTTTGATTTCTTTTCTAGGCTTTTGCTCGTGGTGAATATTTTCTCCTTGTGTATTTGCTGAGGGCCTATCACTGAAGAGATAAGTGTTAGTTTATGTCATGTGTCCCATGTGTTACATATTTTTATGCTGATTAAATTTTTATGCTCTGTTTGAAATTTCCTGGACTACTCAGGTACTATAAATTCCAATTCTGAAGTTAAGCCTGGACTAATATATTTTTGAGAGTGGTATTTTATTTCATATCATCTTTTTGTGCCTAGAGCAAAGCAAACAAGTTTCCTGCTTTCTCCCTGTTCAATTGGCAGATTTGTTTGTTTGTTTTTGTTTGTTTGTTTGTTTGTTTTTTAAAAAAGGAAATTAGCTCATTATTTTACCTCATTAAATCCAGTGACCAGTTCAGTTTCCCTCCTTTGTGGGCTAAAGACCTTCTTTATTCCTTATCCTAAGAGCCTTTGAATCTTCAAACATCTTGAGACTAGCCAGAGAAAGCCACCTTAACACACTTTTTACTGCCTCCTTTTCATTTTTGTCCTTTGGGGATTTTTCTTATTTTTTTGTGTCAGTTCTGTTAATCCTGTAAAGGGGTGTTTATTATACCCAGAACTTTTTTTTTAGGTGTTTCAATATAATATATAATTTATCTTTTGCAAGAATCTTATTTTGCTGATTCTCATTCCATTTACTATATTTACTCGTCTTGAAAAGCCAGAGCCATGGTACCTGGTTTCTCTAAAACTTTTCAATATGGCTCCAGTGATGGCTAATTTTATGTGTCAACTTGGCTAAGCCAAGGTACCCAAATATTTGTTCAAACATGTCTACCATGTTATTGTGAAGATATTTTTAGGTGGTATTGACATTCAAATCAAAAACTTTGGGTAAACAGACTATCCTCTATGATGTGGGGGAACTTTATTCAATCAGTTGAAGACCTTAAGAAAAACACTGGTATCTCGCTAGGGATAGGGAGTTCTGAGAACAGACTACTTTGGACTCAAACTGTAACACCCACTCCTCCCTACATCATCAGCCCAGTGGCCTACCCCACAGATCGTAGACTTGCCAGCCTCCACAGAGAATACAGCTCTACCCTGAATTCAGCTTTTCTCTCCTGAATTCATAAAACCATAAAATGAGTGTGGAAGTTACTTATGCCCTTTATAATTCTGCTGTTTTAACAATATTTTCACGACTCAGCACACGTCCTTATGTCATAAAATTTCAGAGCTGATGGGTCAATCAAATGTTTAGCCAAGTTGTGTTAATTCTGCCTTCCCAATTTTGAAACAATGTTTCTATATTTTTCAAGCAGCTTCATCTCTCACTCTTGCTGGCTTATTCCATTGTCATTGGCATAAGTATTTTCAACTAGACATTATTTATTAAATTATTTAAAGGACATCGATTATTAAGCAGTAGGGGATACTAATCACAATTATTTTCAATATGCCTAATACAAGATGGAATTATCCATGTATAAAACTACAATAATAATCAAATCTAATTTAGATAAATCTCTAATAAACTAGTAAAAAAAGCATAGCATAGCAACTATACTCCTTATATAGGAAGAGCAACATATTGTTTTCAAACATGTGTTAGTAAATTGTTGGGCTATTTCATAGCATTGTTCCGCAGCCCGTTTTTCCTCCCTTTGTTTAAAAATGATCTTATTTGTACATAAGGGCAACCACATTCATATTTTTGAGGTTAATTATTAATGAATATAAACTCAAATACAGGTTCAGGTATCCCTATAGTATCTTTAATAATTTTATGATAATGATAATACCTAAACGTTATTTTAATTTAGTTTTTTTAGGTATAACTCTATTTTCCATGGAGAATATCTGTATTATAAGCCACAAAATGTTGACTCTTTTTTTTTTTCTGTCTTAGAATATGTTCATTTTGATAGTTGTTTTCACTTAAACTATCTTAGGGACAGAGATGTAATCTTTAAAACAAAAACGTTTTTGTTTAATAATTTAACTTTATTTTTGACCTGTCACAGGAAACATAATTCTCACCAGTGACTCTTATGCTCCAAATGTTATTTTTAAAACTTGTGTATCATTTACCATTAACAAGCTACAACAGTTAACTTTTTTTTCTCCCTAATTTATTCTTGGGGGTTTAAGATTTCAAATTAGATTAGTCATGATTTAAAAGTAATTAAAAATCTTATTTATTTCCAGCTAGTGATCCCAGTTTGTCTCATGTTTCAATGCTAGTTTCTTAAATAAAATGGTAAGTGCTGGAAAGCTTGGGTTAAATATCTTTTATAAAATCTGACAATTGTTTAGTTAAACCAAGTTCTCTCCACAGAAAAGCCAAACCCCATTTAGGTTGTTTAAGTAACTGAAGTGCAGCAATTAATGTAGAAAGACCCCTAAACTAGCTGTGCCTTTAATATGTACAGAAAAGAAACCCTCGGCCTTAATTATTTGAAAAATCTTCAAGCACCCCCAAAATAACTTGTTTTCCAACAATTTTTCTTATGTTGCATAAGAAAGAATTCTAATTTCTGTTCCAAGAGCGACCCAATACACACTGACACCTCCATATGTTTGCACAAAGATTTAAAAAAAAAAAAAAAAGGAAAGGAAAAGAACCTGCCTTGATTCAATTGCTTTCTGAAATTCTTGAAGCACCTCAGTGCCAAAACACATGGCAATTCTTATCAGTGAAACTCTGAGGTGGAATAGCACTTCTCAATCCCTATAGTTTAATTATTTTTCTTATGAATCTGCCAAAGACATCATCGTTTTACATTGTAACCAAGAGAAGGGGGAAAGACCCTTATACAGCACATCCTCTAATAACATTGTTTCATTCAACATCATTTTGTTAATGAGAAAAAAATATATATTGATTCTGGCTGGGGCCACTGTCTGTGTGAGGTTTCATGTTCTTGCCTTATCTGTGTGGGTTTTCTCTGGGTTCTCCAGTTCCCTCCTGCATCCCAAAAATGTGCACATTAGGCACTCTGGTGCGTCTACACTGTCGTAAGAGTGTGCGTGTGTGTGTGCGTGTGCGTGTGTGTCCTACAATGGAAGGGCGTCCTGTCCAGGGTGGGTTACTGCCTTGTGCCCTGAGCTTCTGGGAGAGGCTATGGCCACCCATACCCCTGAACTGGAATCAGCAGGTTGGAAAATAATTATCCCACTGGTTTTTATCACTCTTTCTTAAATATATGTAAATATATTAAATAGCTCACATGTGTTCAAGTGTTTAATATTCTATGTGTTTTAGGTCTTTATTTATAAGTTTGGTGATGTTTTTCCTAATCAGCAATATGCCATAAGAATTTAACTCTTGTTTATATCAATTATCCCAGGGTAAAATTGGTTTTGTTATACATCATTTAGCTTAAAATCACAGTTTGTAGGAACCTGTCGACAACATTAAGCGAGGACTATATTTGAAAAACAGGACAGTGGGGAGCAGTGTTTTTTTTTTCTTTCTTGCTATTACTTCGTAACATGATGAGCTCTAAGAATCGGTCAAGTGTTTGGTGACTATACACAGCCCAGAATATTCCTACCTTCTTTTTCTTGAAGAAATTTGGCGAATACTGTGACCCCTGAAAAGATTCATTTGATGTGAACCCTAAGAAGAAAGTTATCTGCTGAGATGGACTCCCATGGTCACCCAAAGGTAATCCATGTAACCATTCACTTTTGAAGACCTTTCTTAAAGTGCTTTAATTTTACCACACTTTTCAATACAAGATAATATAGAAGAAAAATATACATTTATATGTATTCTTGAAATTGTATATCACTTATACATATACTTCAAATATCACAACACAGTCCATTAAACAAAGAAGAGAGGAAAGATGTCATATTTTGGAAGAGAAAATAACCATATTTATACAGCATACAACTGTTGCTGTATGAGGAGTTTCCTCCTCAAACAAATACTGATTCTTTATATCTCATCGTTTTCTTATTTTAAAGGGTCGTTGCCCACTAACATTCAGGTAAAATATGGACAAGTGTACTACCGCCATCAGTCCACCATTAGTACTACTTTGACTAATACTAGTATTACTTATATATAATATTACTATCATCATATATTGATATCTTACTATAAATAGGCACTAGTCAAACTGCTTACATGTAACAACATATTTAATCATCACAGATACTCTATGAAGCAAGTATTATTTTTTTCAGCACCCTCCAGATGAAGAAACTTGAGGCCCAGAGAAGTTAAATAATTTTGCCAAATGTCACACAGCTGTTAAGCAGATGAGTTAGAATTTAAACCCTGGCAGTCTGGGGCTGCTCTCTTTCACTGTATTAGTTAGAGTTAGATCAGCAAAGTAGAACCTCTAAGAGTGATGTAAAGAACATTTTATAACAATTAGCCTGTATGCTATTGTGGCAGCTGGTTAAACAGGCTATAAAAGTTGTTGCTTTTGCAACCAGTATTAGAACTGAAGTTAGCAGGGCATGAAGGCACAATGGAAAGGAAGTGGTGACGAGCAAGGGAAAACTTGAATTCACGGGAAAACTAAAGCCCATTTCTTTTTCTCACTGCCTACAGCCCTGAAGATGTGGGTGACATGTGGAATAAACTGGTTTCCTGCACACACATGCTTATTCCAGGATTTGGAGGATTGAAGTAGGATGCTAGTCATGGTTCTCCAGAGAAACAGAACCAATAGGATACATATATATATTAAGAGATTTATATCGGAATTGACTCACATGATCACGGAGGCTGAGAAGTACCAGATCTGCTGTCTGCAAGCTGAAGACCCAGGAAAGCTGTCCGTGTAATTCAGTCCAAGGACCAAAGGCCTGAGGACCAGGGGAGAAAATGGTATAATCCCAGTTCAAAGGTTCAAGAGTCAGGGAGCCAATCCTGACTGAACTGAGCCAAAGAGCGGTTCAGTTCAAGTCTAAAGGCCCGAGAACCGGGAGCACCGATGTCCCAGGACTGGAGAAGATGGATTCCTCAGGTCAAGCAAGGGTGCCAAAATTTTCCTTCCTCTGCCTTTTTGTTCGATTCAAACCATCAATGGCTTAGATGATGCCCACAGGCATTGGTGAGGGTTATCTTCTTTACTCAGTGTATCAATTCAAATGTTAATCTCTTCCAGAAACACCCTCACAGACATGCCTGGAAGTAATGTTTTACCAGTTCTCTGGGAATCCTTGAACCCAGTCAAATTGACACATAAAATTAACCGCAGAGGAGCGGAGGTGGGAGCCAGAGTTGCTGCAAGCCTGGCTTCTGCCACGCACAACCAAGCTCCACAGATGAGGACAACTAAGTAATGAGCTGCAAGAGTGGCAGAGGCTGATGCAACATCCAAGTGTAGCAATAATAAAGCCTTGGCTCGACCACAGGGAAGAGCATTTTGGGAAATGTAGTTCCAATGTTATTTGATCTGTCATTTGAAATGTAATTTGATAAAAAGTACGACATGCCCACGTCCACTATGCTACATTTCCTGTACCTAAGGGAGATATTAAAATATTGACAGGGTAGGCAGATAGGTAGAAATGAGCAGGAGAAAGAGAGACCTAACCCCGGTTAGAAAGCCCCTTGCTGCAGCTCCTACTTGGGTCAAGACCCCTTGCAGCTGCCCTAATTTAGGCCATCAAAATCTTACTAGCCCAATAGGATTCCAGGCTTACACACAACCCTAAATCAAAGGCATATGTTAGAAACCCGAGAAGGAAGGAAGACATTCCACTTATCAGAATATACATCCTGCTTATCAGGACCATTTTAGTGAGCTCAAACAAATCATAAAAAGATAATTGACAGAAACTACCTTGAGAACCAAAAGGGAGAATGGGGTACCTCAGCAGGAATGAGAAAGACAAGGAGAAGAAAGAGGGGGAAGAGGTAATTCTACCCAGAGAAATAGAAGCCTTCAGATAATGTAAGGATACATCTTTCCTCCTTTTGGGATTGGTCTGCTCCACATCATAGAGTGTATCTTCCTTTACTATTAAACTTGCACAAAATGCTGTCCCTCAGCAGAATTCTTTCCCTTGAGAAGATAAGAGCTGAGGGAAATCAAAACAACCTGGTAACAATATCAGTAATTAGTGTAACTGTGAGTGAAAGCACCAAATCCTTTTATGACAACAGTTAATTTTACACAGGTTTTGATCAAGAGAGGTTATTTTGTCCATGCAAGAAAATGAACTAGATAAGAAAATTGTGTGCTGGAATCAAGATAATTCACTCCAAATTTAGAAAGAAAATTTAAAGGGAAGGTTTTTTTTGTTGTTGGTTCCATAATATTTATCAGGCTAGTTCCATTAAGAAGAAAACATTTCTCAAATTTTGTTAGTAACAATTATGAGACCATCTATCATTTATACAGAACTGGACACCAACCACTCCATTTCTGAAATGAAATGTAAAAATTACATTGAGCCTTTCATTTAATCCAATATGGCAGATAAATACCCCACAAAACTCAGGAAAGCTGGTGGTGTAACTCAGAACTTACCAGGTCATTAGTGCAAAAATAACCTGGTAAGAAAATGAGGAATACTTAAATACCAAAACCTGAGTGATACTCAGATACCAAATGTCACTCCAATGTGAATAGGACATTCCTTGTTTTGCTCAATGTTGTATTCCTAATGCAAGGGCAATTCTTAGCAAATATTATTCACTCATATAAATAATCAATGAATAAATGAATGAATGAATGAACGTAATAGGCTTCAAAGTTTTTCAAACTGAAAGCCATACACTACTTGGGTTTCTCAGAATTGTAGACAACCATTTTCTTCAGTTGCATTATGAAATGTCTATACAAGTGGAGCACAGAGGTGAATTAACTGCACTAAGTTTTAGTTTTTAAAGAAGGCAGTAGTAAAAATATAGAATGATACTTTATCATTCTTTTTATCACCTTGAATTTCCATTCTGCTTTGAACAATTTCTATGTGATGGTATTTATGCCTTTTAAATATCCCATAAATTATAACTGCGGAAAACAAAAACAGTCTCTCTCTCTCTCTCTCTCTCTCTCTCTCTCTCTCTCTCTCTCTCTCTCTCTCTCACCCGCACCCTCTCGATCACTCCCGCTCTACTTAATGAGCTGGCTACATCTGAGTACTACAGTTGAACCTCATTTGCTTAACTGTAGAATCCAAGAATATTGACTTTGTTCTATATCATAGTAAAATCCCTAGTTACTTCAAAGATTACTTAGTTACCTTCATGATATCCACCCTTGGGGAAATGTGATCAATAGGGTTCTCCTGTCCATGATCCTCAGAGTTGAACTTCTGCCATTTTCCCAAAGTATACACATATCTGGAACTCATTTACTCTTCATTACAACAAAGCTAAGGTCCTTGGCCTTTGGGGAACTACTCAATATTAATTTGTTTAGTTAAGCTTCTACCTAACTGAAGAGGTAGAAAATATAATGAATTGGTGGAAATTTTTAATACATATTCATGTTGCTATACCTCTGAACATACTCATAAATTTACATCACAAAGTTTCATTTTATTAGTTAAATTTAATAGTGATGACTGCTCACTAGTTTTTAATCTGCTGTGAATGTAGTTCTCTTTTCTAAAATTCTATTTTTCAAATACCCTGTATAGATTAATAAGGTAGAATTCGGTTTTTAAGCTTTTGATTAATGCATGCATTTGAATATAACATGGGGTATGGTTATCCACTTACCACAGGAAGAAACCGGATGGGAGGAAGATTGTTCTACAAAATAATGACAATATTGCCCCAAACATAGTGTGTTTATAATATTTCGCTAAATTTAAAAATGCAATAAAAACACAAGTGATATTTACTTCACTATAAAGAAAGTAAACATGTGGCCAAACATGGTTGTATTAAAAAAATCATTTTATTAGGTGCATAGGGAAAACAGTTTGATTATTACTTATCTATTAAGTAAATGGATTTGGAAAAAAAAATGAAATAGGTTAAATTTGTAGATGTTGCAGATGTAAATGTATTTGAGCAGAAAACTGGAATATGCAATTTTATAACTGTTGTGGGAAAATTCTAGTTGACTGTGTTTCCCTTTATAAAATGGTTCTGTAAATATTTTTTCAAGATAAATCAAAATAGACACTTTAAAGTAAACCTTTATGTGCTTTAAACATTTGAATTACTGCTCAGAGTGAAATTTTTAATTTATCTGACACAGTAGTGTTTTGTGGATAATGGCAGCCCCCCATACTTTCTGTTTATTATAACATAAATGTTCAAAAAACTATGCTGCTTCCCTGGCTCACAGAAATGATTCCATTTATGAAGCCGACATGCTTTGCTGATGTTATGGAATTTCAGTCAGCGTACTGAATTATCATTTCCCAATTATGTTTTTTTCTCCCTTGACTTTATAGTTAGCATAGAAAAAAATGATAAGGGTACATTTCTTTGGAAATATGAATATCAAAGAACTATCTTGCAATAAAGTCTATTAAACCCAGTTGAAGTAAATCTAGTGATTTCCTGCTCAGCTGTTTAAAAAAAAAAAAAAAAAAAAAAGCCCTGACATACGTGTGATGACTATATAGTGTTATTTTCTCCTGCCAACTCTTTACAGAAAAATTATGCCCAGAATTTTGAAATTCTCTCATGAAGTTCACATGCACCTAATAAAGAATGACAGAGAACTGGGCAAGCCTTAGTAGTATACATGACTGAATAATATTGACTTAAACAGGAACATTTATGTGTCCCTTTTCCCCCAAGTTGAATAACTCTTCTAACACAATGGCCACCATCAAATTCTCACAGGAACCCGAGTCTGCCGTTTAGATGCCATCTGCGAGGCAGCTGAAAGTGGCTGAGCCTTCCTTTGTTGTGCCTATATGATGTTATGCCTTAGTTAATAACTGAGAATTCAGATTAAAAAGAAGGATGAATCCCTCTGATGTCATTCTCTTTATTGTGTCTGAAGATCTGTGCCCCACCACCCACCAGGCTTTCCCTGACTGACCCGTGTTTACCTTCTGTCGGTGCCACTTCCCACTGGGTTATTGATGTGCGTCTCTGCCCAGGAAGCCCGCGCTCTCAATGCACTTTGTTAAGCTGACACCATGGGCACACACAAGCTTTTGTTGTACTGTAGGCTAAGAAGAATGTTTGTGGAGGGGGAGCTGAATATCTTAATCATATTCTGTTTAGAGAAGCAGGAAAGACAGACAGGCATCTGATTACACATTCTCCTTATTCAGATGATACCTGGAAGCTCATTCTGTTCCCAGGGGAGGCAAAGGTCAGTTCTCCCCTATGATCAAGAGCCCTTTTTGCATAATATCTGACCGATGACCGAAGATGCCCAAAGTATAAACAAACCTGCATTGAAATAACAGCAAATGTAAAATTGTGTCATTCATATTTTGTATTTTCTGTCTTATATAATGAAAAACAAAAAACAAAAAAACATTGCTCTTAGTTTTGTTTAGATTTAATTGGGGGTTCATTCAATCATCCTTTTTTCTTTCTTATAGAAAAACAGATCAAATATCATACTTGAAATGGATACATATTTTTTAAAAATTTAGAGAGCATTACTTACTATTTACATGAAAATATCATTTGCTGTTTTCACTGTTTATGTCCCTCACAAAAGACAGATTTAAAGATAACATAAGAACGCCTGCAAAATGGAGTTTCACGGTTGTATTTTTTTACTTCTGTATAAAGTCTTTACCATAATATCTTAATTTTTTTATTAGATATATTCATATTATACATGACAATGAAATATGAACAGAAAATACTATTGAAATTTAGAATTACAAAAAAATATAATGAAATTAACACAACTGTTTGTAAAAGTCTGAATATATCACTTAAATTTTCTGATTAAATATTGATGTGTCCCTCTACCTCTTTAGTGCTTAATTTCCTTATATTTAAAATAATTGGATTTAACTGTATTAATTCTAATGCCGTGTTTAGCTCTAAAACATGCAACAAAATGTAGCAAAGGCAATCTTTATAATATAATTCAGAAAATAAAAGTTAACATTTAAATTATTATTAAAAATTGGGGATGGTTACTTCTTCCCCTTGTTATCGATGCTCCAGTGATTAGAAGTGATATGCTAGATAAACTATCAACCTACTTATTTGGGGTCCCGAGTTAATATGTTTTAAGAATGCACAACCTATCTGATCTGTGCATATTGCTTCTAAGCTTTCTTAACAATACTTGAAAAATACTTTAAGAAGTAGAGTGTACTAGTTGTGAAGTATATGTTTTTATACCAGTAATTAACTCAGGCAGGTTCTATATATCTACAAAGTGGATCACTGAGTTGTTCCTTCTTCATACAAAATTGAATAGTCGTTTAGGCACAATTCTGATGTGGGACTGAATGATGAAGCATTTGGTGACAGCCACAATTCCCTTACTTCAGTTTGGGGTTACATAATACATAGCTAAGTTTGACATTATTAAAGGCTCAGAATGTGTGTGTGACTTCTGTATAATGTGTAACTTCTATACAAGAAGATTTTTAAATGATTAGGAGTTCATAAATGAACTTCTAACATACAAAGAACTTCTCTATTCAGTTTTTTAGGGTTCAATGAGGATGTGTCTTTAAGGTGAGAGGGATTGAGATTTAGAAAGCAAAATATTAAATTTTTACCAGACTATTACAATCAACCTATTACAATCAAGTGTCTACTTGGCACTTGCTTACAGATATATTCTGGAAATATTTCCCATTTCTATAAGGGGTATAATCCAATAAAAAATAAAAAATGAGCTATGCAGGAAAACCATTATTTGGTAACAAATAATAATAAGGACATTTTCTTTTTTTAATTCTATCCATATCAAATGACTTTTTTTAATTTACCTTCAAATGGAAAAGAACAACCGTTGATAAAAGCATGGTTAAAAGAAATAGCCCAGTGTACTTTGCTAAATATGTAGAATATTTAATAAATATATAGGATCATTTATAAAATGTGAAACTAAATTACATATTTGGGGATGATGATTATGGATGATAGATAATACTATTATTACTTTATCAAATATGCTTTTTATGATATATGCATCATTAGATTAAATTTGAAATTATTTCCCATTTTAACATTATTTTCATTAATTAGGCACCTAGCACACTTTTCTTTATATACATATTTTTATATACAAAGTATTATATATATATTTATTCATTTATAAACTATTCATGTACATAGTTTAAATTATCTTCATGAATAAATTTAATCTTTATAATCTTATTTCAGTAACTTTATTGAAAATTATCTTTACAACTCAGTTTTCACTATTCTGGAGATTAATATTAATTATAAACCTACCATTTAAATTTATGTGTCTTTGAGAAGTTTCACTACCGTGTTAATAAATTGCTGAATCCTGAACCAGAATTTTCTCAGAAAACTGAAGACAGAAAAGGAGTGTAGAAAAGGACACTTCAAGTAACATTCAAAATCTTTCAAACTAAAGCCACAAGGAAACAGAATAAAATGCTTCTAGTTTGATTATCTACATAGTTTCATTGAAATAAAATGTCTTTCTTTTATTGATCTCAGGCATTTCATTACTTCTCCAATTTCATTTCTTGTGAAGCGTTGGCCTACCTTTGATTTAGATCAGAATGGAAGTAATTTTGTCATCTAAGTGTATTTTTACAGGTTATTACTGGTACCATAATATAACTGCTAAATTTTATTTTGCCATTGATAGATAATATCTTACTATATTTAAAAATCACCATTAAAGACACATATGCTATTTGTAGTATAGTCAAAACTGCCTTACCATAACAATCTCAAGATCCATCCATATTGTTGCAAATGGCACTGTTTCATTTTTTTCTTATGGCAGAGTAATACTCCATTGTGTATATATACCACATCTTCTTTATCCAATCATCTATTGGAGGAAGTAAGTCAGACAGAAAAGGGCGAGAACCATATGACTTCACTGACGTGTGGGATATAAAACTGAAAGCAACAAAGGAATAAGCCAAACAAATAAAGAAACAAAAACTCATAGATACAGACAATAGTTTAGTGGTTACCAGAGGGTAAGGGGGG
>NW_017738496.1:0-1052 GCF_001890085.2 Hipposideros armiger | reverse complement strand
TATATAAGGCCACCTGGCAAAGACTGAGCGATACAGGAGATCTGCCTAAATCATGGAAGCAAACACAGAGAAGCAGCCAGGATGAGGAAACATAAAAATACATCCCAAATAAAAGAACAGGAGAAACCTCCAAAAATAGAACTAAACAAAATGGAGGCAACCAAACTACCAGAGACAGAATTTAAAAATGCTGATTATAAGAATGCTTAAGTCTATGAGCTTTTGCTTCTTTATTTGTTTGTCTTATTCCTTTGTTGCTTTCAGTTTCATATCCCACATATGAGTGAAGTCATATGGTTCTTGACTTTTTCTGTCTGATCTATTTCGCTTAGCATAATAATTTCAAGATCCATCCATGTTGTTGCAAATGGCAGTATTTCATCTTTTCTTATGGCAGAGTAATATTACATTGTGTATATACCACATCTTCTTTACCCAATCATCTATTGAAGTACACTTTGGGTGTTTTCCGTGTTTTGACACAGACAACAGTTTAGTGGTTACCAGAGGTTAAGCGGGGAAGGAAGATGGTAGAAGAGGGTAAAGGGGGTCAAGTATATGGTGATGGAAGGAGAACTGACTCTGGGTGGTGAGCACACAATGTAATATATAGATGATGTATTATAGAATTTTACATTTGAAACCTATGTAATTTTACTAACCATTGTCACTCCACTAAATTTAATTTTAAAAAAAGAATGCTTAAGGAACTTAGTGAGAACTTCAACAAAGAGTTAGTAAGCATATAAAAGGACATATAAGCCACAAAAAAAGAGCCAGTCAGAAATAAGGGGTACAATAATTAAAATAAAGAATATACTGGAAGAAATCAACAGCAGATTAGATGAAGCAGAGGACTGAATCAGTGATTTAGAAAACAAGGTAGCTAAAAATCCCCAATCGGAACAACAAAAAGAAGAAATAATAATAATAATAATAATAACAATAATAATAATAATAATAAAAAGGACGACAGTTTAAGAGAACTTTGGGATAACATCAAGCATAACAATGTTCACATCATAGGAGTACCAGAGGGAGAAGAGAGGGAG
>NW_017738495.1:0-1052 GCF_001890085.2 Hipposideros armiger | reverse complement strand
TTGGGATAATTACTTTTTCTAACTTACATTATTCTGAGAAAAATAAAGTAAAAAATAAAAAACGTTTCCAGACCAGACTTCTGGCCACTGCTACTCGAAAGTAGTGTTATTTATTAGCACTATGTACATCTGGGGAAATTCCCAGGGATGAAAGATAGCTAGGTAGAAATTTTATAAACAAAGACAAAACTAGTGATCCCACTCTTAGGTACTTGTCACAATGAATTGAAAACATATTTATGTAAAAATCTGTACATGAATGTTTATAACAGCTCTATTCATAGTTTCCAAAAATTCAAAATAACCCAGATATTCTTAAACAGGAAAATGGATATACAATTAACATAGTATATCAATATAAGAAAATCTATCACAGCAAGAAAATAAACAAGTTATATGATCATGAAATGAGATAGATAAATTTTAAATTTGAATTTAAAAAGTCATACCCAAAAACTGCATCTTGTCTCATTCCACATTTACCATCTCCTGCAAAAGATCAACTTATATAGAAAATAGATTAGTGATTGTCAGAAAGCTGTGGGAAGCAATGAGAACAAAGAAATAGAAAATTTGGGGACAATGGAATTTTTCTGGTTGGTTCTGTGTTGGTGGGTATATGAGTATGTATTTGTCCTTAGAACTGTCAACCATGAAGAGTGACTATGAGCAAATAAAAAATAAACAAGGTGTCAGGGGAACCCTAGATGCAACGCAAACTGTGATAAACGAATCTATGTTATAAATGTGTAACAATCACACTAATGGGATAGGGAAAAAATAAATTGATATAAGCAACTTTGTAAGGTAAAATTGAGATCAATTTGATAAAGTTAATGACAAAAAGAATTGTTACAAACACTATGCACTAGTAGATTAATTTTTTTTCTCTCTGGGTTGAATACTTTCCACAAAAACATCCATGTCTACTTGGATGGAACCACTAAATGTGACCTTATTTGGAAACAGGGTCTTTGCAGATGTAATCAAGTAAAGATGAGGTAGTACTGTGTTAAACTGAGCCCTCAATCCAATGATTGATATCTTTACAA
>NW_017738494.1:0-1025 GCF_001890085.2 Hipposideros armiger | reverse complement strand
GGGAGGACATGTAACAGAGTGTCCTGGGGCTGTGCAGTGATGTATGAAGGCATAGCATTTGTTGGAGTACAATGGGGTCAGGTAATGGGAACAAGCCTTAAGCACCCACGTATACACGGTTAATGATTCACAGTTCTGCAGTTTGCTTCTTTGAAGATTCTCAATAAAAGCCATGCACTGACCCGATTCGGGGTTCAGTCTTTCTTAGGCTGAGTCCCTTGGTCTCGCTCTTGTCTGACTCTTGTCTCTTGTTCTTATTCAATCTGCGTCGCCCCTCTTGAGTCCCATTTGCCCTTGCCACGCAGGATGTGACAGTATCCCTTGATAGCTGTGTTGGAACTCTGGGCCACCCTTCTTCACATTAACTTTATAGAAAAGGAGGTCTCCAGGGAGAGTCTGGCTATGGAGCCGACCTACATTCTTTGTTGGCCACGTATGAGCAGCGAAAGCATGCTCTCTATCCTGCCCTTTTAGGGATATGATGGAACCTGTTTGTGATGGGATGCTTCAGGTTTTTAGTGTCTTGTCTCTTCAAATAGTAAATTCTTGCATTATTTGAAGTACTAAAGGTTGCCTCTGAATATCTCTTTACTTCATTATCCTATGTGTCAGAAATAAGCAGGTCAGAAGGTCAAATGTAATGGGAAAAAAAGCACAAATTTACCATCTGTAATTAAGAAGCTTAAAGATCAAAGAATCTAAATAAGTTCTTAAAAGCCTTCAAGGTACATTCCTTAGGACGAACTATAAAATACATTCTCTGTTCTGACTTATTCTGTATTTAATACCATGCATTTAATACAAGCACCACATATTGTTTAAAGATTTTTGTTAAAATATAGTTAACATACAATCTTATATTAATTACAGGTGTACACCATAGTTATTCAACATTTATATACTTAAAGAAGTGATCACTATGAAAAGCCCAGCAACCATTTTACACTGTACCACGTTATCACAATATTATTGACTATATTCCCTATGCTGTACATTATATCTCCATGACTTATTCGTTTTATACC
>NW_017738493.1:0-1053 GCF_001890085.2 Hipposideros armiger | reverse complement strand
GAGTCTTTCTTAGGCCATTGACTTGGGAGCAAGGTGGGATTGCAAGTGGGAGAATAGAAACTGGGGCTGCACAGGCTCTTTTCGGGAACATTGACTGTAAGCTCCCGGAAGGCAGTCCGTGGATTTGGCTGGTTCACTATTGTGTACGCATCGCCTAGCACAGTGCACAGTGCTCAGCAGGTGCTCATCAAATGATTTTAGGGAGTGAATGAATGATAACGAAATGGGCCTGACACACTGAGCACGCTCCTTTCCTCTTCTTTGAGATGTGGTCTTTGTTGGTCCTGGTGCGGTGAGCTCCGTTCTGGGGACCCCAGGGAAGGGGAAGTCCCTTGACCTGTTCGTTTTTTCCCTAAAACCTGTGTGACCATGACCCTAATTTCACTTGGCACTTGGTTTCCTTTTTTCACAGTGGGTGTATTGATAACTGCCACGTCTGTAATTTGCAGGTGTTGAAAATAATGCTGCCTTTCTGCTGGCAGAGTGCTTTGTGTCTCTGAAATGAAAGGGATGCAGTTTCACCTTCACTAGCATTTTACCACAAGCGTGTCAGAATTAGGAGTCAAATCAACTTGAACTTGAAGGCACGAAGGCATGAAATGCCTCTCAGCTACAACAGTCACTAAAAGTTAATACATATAAATTGCTAAATTTGGAAACACACTCATTTTAAAGAGCCTGAAAATTAAATGAAAGCTATGATATAACTTTAAGAACACACTAGTTTCCCATATTTAAATACTGTTGCAAGGGTAAAAATAACTCTTAATTTGAAGAAGAAGAAGAAAAAAAAAAACACACAGGTGCCATCTGCCTCTAAACTGTTCTGGAGAACTTTACTTGGAAAAAAAAAAAAGAGAGAGAAAGAGAAAGAAAGCACTAACCACAAAATAGCTTCAAAGAACTTTCTTATAAACGCCTTACCCTCAGATATATATGTGTGGATTATGTGTTTGCACTAGTGCATTTGAGAGTGAAGTGCTGAGTGATAGCCAAGTAAACTGTTTCATGTACTAGTTGTTTTAATTTTATGTTAATGATTTTGGAGAGGGG
>NW_017738492.1:0-1053 GCF_001890085.2 Hipposideros armiger | reverse complement strand
CTAAATTGCTTACTCACTTGTTTACTTAATATATGAATATCTCACAGAACCCTACAGAATACTGAGAATGCTACGATTTCATAATACCCTATTAAATAATACTGCATTTTCCATTGTTGATCATCTTTGTTTCTCATTCTCTTCTTTCCAGAAAAAAGTTACACCAAACATTAAATAAAATACAAATTACAACGCAGTTTGCCATTCTTCTCACAATAACGAACACTTTAATACGAGTCCCAAAACCCTCATTTGATTGTTCCACCAGGGTCAGTATGTTCTGAGATAATTTACTCACTCAGGGAGGGAGCCTGTTTCCTCATTTGTATGTAATCTGAACACTGCCATCTACCATTCAACGGTACTGTGAGCATTCAATGACAAAAGCATGTGAAGAAGCTTACAATAATGTTTGTCATCATTACTAACAAGTGTGCAAACTGGGAAAAGACATCCCAGCAGTTTGGTGGTCTCATCCTTCGTAAGAACTCTTCTGGCTTTCTCCAAACTGAATTCTAACATGGGCAGAAACATGCAATAGATTTAAATCTCCTTAGGAAGCAGTGCATTCATATTAGGAAAAGATAAGACTACACACAAAGAGAATATAATTGAAACTATAAAAATGATTAAGGTTATAAAAGGTGAACGTATCAATGTTAGAAAGAAAAACAATACTTGTGGAAGGTGGTTCAAGCATAAATAAAAGCACTACTTCGTAAATCAAGTAGTAAATAGATTGATAGAGGTAATACTATAACAAGGAGTGATATATGCAACATCATGGATGAATCTCAAATGTACCTTGGTAAGTGAAAAAGGACAGACCCCAAAGGCTACATATTGAATGACTCAATTTATATAAAATTCTGGAAAAAGAAAACCTTTAGGGACAAAAAAACAGATCAGTTATTGCCAAGAGCTGAGGTTGGGTGGAGACAGCAAGAAATAATTTTTTGAGATGATGGAATTATTCTGTATCTTTAATGGCAGTTGATGCATGGCTCCATGCAAAGCCCATAGAAGTGACCACAAATAGTGAATTTTACTATA
>NW_017738491.1:0-1053 GCF_001890085.2 Hipposideros armiger | reverse complement strand
ATGGCTTCTTCCCATGGATGGAGAAAAAACCCTGGAGTCAACGATTTCTCGGCTTTTCAGACTGGGAAGATATTGTTAGCTGTTAACATTTGATTTTGAAGTGTCCAGAAAAATCCCTGTGAAGGGCTGAATTGTACCACCCTCCCCTCCGGAAAAAGATGAATATATTGAAGTCCTAAACCCCAGTACCTCCAAATGTGGCTGTTTGGAAATAGGGCTTTTAAAAAGGTAATGAAGTTAAAATGAGGTCATTTGGGTGGGCCCGGATCCAATCTGACTGGTGTCCTTATAAAAAGGGGAAACTTGGATACAGACAAGCAGAGGGAAGACACAGGGAGAAGGTGGCCATCTGCATGCCAAGGAGAGAGGCCTCAGGAGGGACTAGTCCTGCCGACACCTTGATCTTGGACTTCCAGCCTCCAGACTGTGAGAAAACAAGTCTGAGTTGTTCAGGCTGCCCAGACTGTGGTCCTTTGCTATTATGGCAGCCCTGGCAGACTACACAGTCCCCGAAGCCACCCAGTGCCCACTGGCAACAAAATCCCTCCTTGGGTTCTGAAGAACCAGTTTCTGATTGTGACCAGGGTCAGACCCATGAATAGGACCTGGATTCTCTATTTGTGGGGTTGCCCCGGGCGGCCCTGGGTTCAGCTGGAAGTCACCTTGACGCGGCCCCAGTTCCCCTGACCCTCTGCGTCAGTTGGTCGCCATCTTTTGCCAGAGCATCTGCTCTGCGTCAGGCCCTCTTGGGAGGTAGACACCAAGTCCTGACCCCGTATCGGGTCACCAGTTTTGATGTGGGACACCAGAGACTTGGTGATCTGCAGCCTGAAAGCCTATGGGAGGCTGTTAGGTAGAAGCAGCTACACAATTCACCGGGCCCCTGGTGCAAAATGAAAATTCAAGGACCTTGTTAAAAAATCATTACAGATTTCAGCTTGGCAATGCCCAAAGGCACGCCCTGCTAAGCAGAGACTGCTGTGTGGCTGTATGGGTTGTACACCCATGCACAGAGCAGGAGTGAGATGGCTAAGGCGTGTCCAGGGCACAGTG
>NW_017738490.1:0-1024 GCF_001890085.2 Hipposideros armiger | reverse complement strand
TAGGCATGACATGATTTTAATTCAGGACCTGTACAGGTAGCTATATCTTCCTGAACTACTCTTCCCCTGATATGGGTGTGGTTCATTTGCCCATTTCTTTTAAGTCTTTTCCCAAAAAAATCAGTATTTCAATGATGTTTTATTTCTTTTTTTATTCTATCATCACCTAACATACTCACTTTTTCATGCTTACTTCCCCTAGCCTAGTAGAACATAAAGGACTGGAATTTCATTTGTTTCGTTGTTTTTATATCAATACCTCGAACAGAGCTGGACACAAAAAAACACTTGTCAATATTTGTTGATCGACTATGTTAACTTACTCTTATTTATTGAAGATTATATAATGAGCAATTCCCCAGTTTATTGTAAGCTCTTCCCAAACATAATGATAATAAGTGATATTCAGGTTATTTAGGTTACAATTAATAGAAATCCAACTGATACTATCCTGGGTTAAAAAAAAAAAAAGAAATGTATTTGCTTAATGAATTTGCAAGGCAAGACTCTGTAATTGGGCCATACATAGTCATGGGCTCTGAACCACCGAGACTCTACTTCTCTCTGTAGGTTGGTTATATTCTTTCCATTGCAGAATCTACCTTCAAATGGAAGAAACAGGGTCACCTTCATGGGCATGAAACCTATGCAGCTGCACAAGGCTCTGTGTTCAGAAGAGCCCTGTGTTTGGTTTCATAATCAATGTCCTGTTGCTCTCTTGAGATTTGAACAAGCCCTCCATTTTCATCTTGCCCTAGGCCCTCAACAGTATGTAGCTGGTCCAGGGTAGAGATGATGGTCCAATAAGCTTTGGACTTTTTCTTTACACAATTTATCTATTCCAAACAAAGTGGTTTCTTCTTCCTTTTGCCTACCACTAGTGTCAGTTCAGGATACATAAGGGACTCTGTTGGCCCATATTGAGTCCTTCCCCATTGCTCCATACAGCACTGTGTTTGAAGAGAGAGAGATATTTTAGTAGATATGAGTATCTCTTGGATGAGGCAAGTTCTCAATATAAGAC
>NW_017738489.1:0-992 GCF_001890085.2 Hipposideros armiger | reverse complement strand
GTGATTTGCTTAAATGTTTTATATTCTTAGTATAGTAAGCTATGAAAAGAGTAGTAGAAATGACTTCTTCCCTCTTTGGAATTGGAAATGTTTGACCATACATTTTTGAAAAGTTATGTAAACAGTTCTGTGTTTTTTAAAAAGAACAGAACTCTCTCTCTAAAGGCAAAGTTCTTCCCAAACGAAATATTAGAAATGTTTTTAAATGCATAGAGCTAGATGAACAACTTACTCCAAAGAATATTTAGATGTTACAGGGTGGACTTTCTTCTTTAAAATACTACTTTAAAATCTGAGGCCGTTGACATTGTAGAGATTCCTTAGTCTGCATCAAGGTTGTTCAAATCTGACATGTCCTTACGAGTCTCTTTAGAAAGTAGGTCGGTGTTTATATTGAAAATGGGATTAGGAAAAGAAATTGGCTGTACTTGTGGGATGTGTGTCATGAATGAATTCCTTTGTTCTCTCTAGTTGATTATGCCTTTACTTATATATTTGTAGAAGGTGATTTTGCATTAAAATCAAACTCACAGGATTGACTCTTGAATTCTAGACTAACTTTGAATAATTGGACCTGCAGATTGACTATCCACCATTTGAAAAAAATTTTTACAATGAGCATGAAGAGATAACCAACCTCACCCCACAGCAGCTAATAGATCTCCGGCATAAGCTCAATCTTCGGGTAAGTCAACCGTTAAGCCAGATACTCTTATATTAATGTTAATTAGTCCAAGGTTAGTATTATTGATTACCCAAACTAAAATAACGTTGACTTTCTTGTCTAGTGGTCTCTGAACTGAGTAATAATTATATATCCCTTGGGCTATAATTATTTTATTATTTTAGTCTCCCAGCTATTTTAGGATAGGATTGTTTTTTCTTTCATGTGATACACATGAATGCCATATGTATTCAGTCTACTCTGTATGTTGTGTTGGAACAATAAGTCATTGTGATCTTAAAATTAATCAAGTATTTCTACAATGAGT
>NW_017732108.1:1043014-1049278 GCF_001890085.2 Hipposideros armiger | reverse complement strand
AGCTTTCAAACAGAATATGAGGTGAAGCTTCCCTTTGTGAAAATCACATATATTTTTAAGCAGCATCTAAGTCAATATCTAATTTTTTTGCCAGTCTTGTATCAGGAATTATTAAAAAATACTCAGCTCTTTTTCCCCTTTTTTCTTGAAAAATTTAATAATGAACTTATTTATGAAAACAATTACACACTAATGAAACATTTGACGTTTTCCTAGACTAACCTGCTGAAAATAGTGCCATTATATGAAAACTGGTAATTAATATCTACTTGATATTCATATCAAATATATATTTTTTAAATGTGCGACATATTGAAAAAAATCTAAAGGCTAAATCAGTGTCCTTGTCATCAGCATTACTGACAAAGATTTATTGAGCACCTACTACGAGTAAGGCCTTGTGGCACATCCTGGAAACAAAAATGTATAGATTTATGGATTGTAGGCTTCCTTGCTGGCTGCAGTACCTGCACATAGCATCTGTTCAAGTGTTTATTGAAGTGACAAATAAATGAAGGAAGGAAGAAGGAAGGGTATGCTCATTCATTTGGGGAAGAAAAAAGGCTTTCTGTCCTTTTCTAGTGTGTGTTGTTACAGTAGCCAGGCGGAAAAGATACCTAACAAAAAGCATGGAGATTATCCCTCTCCTCTGCACCTAGCACAGTATATGGCTATATATACTCATATAAGTGGTTGCTAGATGAATGGATGAATACATATTTCTATACCATTAAACTTCCTCATTAGTGTCCTTCCTGCCCAGTGCCCTTACTTTCAGAAGAACTCTTCTGTATTTTGTCATGTGAGATTGTTCAAAAGATTTTGAGATTATCCCTTCTGAAAGCGGCTTCCTTCCAAAACTCTAATCTTGCTTTCACATGCTGCTGTTAGTCCTGCCAACCCAACTGGGTGAGGGAGTTGGAAAGCAGATAGCATCGTATGGAAGCACCGGTGGGTTGCAAGGATGGGAGTCCTGTTTTTTCCCAGACTTGCTGGTTCCTCACTCTTCCTCAACATTCTGCTCTCCCCTGCCAGAAAGAAAGCCCTTTTGTCCTTCTCTAATTAGTTATGGATAAGAAAAGTAGATATGTCCCTTTTGTGGTCTTTAATGAGTAAATCCCTCATGAAATCTCTCACTGTGGCATAAAAACAAAAGGTTGCAAACTGATTACCACCCTCATTATTAGAAGCCAGGCATGGAAAAATGGCTTCTTCTGGGATTCTTTGCCTTCTTTGTTCAGGACTAAATTTCAGAGCAGGTGACTGTTGACATAGTAATATATTTCAATGCTAAAGGAGATAATGAATGATATCAGGTGCCTAGAACAGAAGCCACATGTGATAAAAAGGAATTTAGTAGAAACTTTGACTTCTAAGTCTTCAGAGGAATGAGCTATTAAAATGTTGTGGGACATTTCAAGGACAGTCAAGGATGCCATAATTTGAGCTTGAAACCTGACAGAAGTAAATCATTGTGAATAAATAAGGACTATCATAAGATGAATCACTACAACAGAAGTAAAGGGGATCTTAGGAACCACAGGATTCATCCTCCAAAGTGACCCACCCAAGGCCACACAGTTAAGAAACACACATACGTGTGTGTGTACATGTGTGTTCGAGGTGTGATCACCAAGTATGGTGAATGTTTAAATTAAAAAAAAAAATTACAGTGAAAGACACATTGCCATTCATCCTTTCAAAATGCACCACCCGCCATACTTAGACCACACTTATTCCATCGTTCTTGCCACTTTCTGAAGCAGTTCTGGAAGCCCTCTTTCGTGAGTGTCTTTACTTCATCCTCCATCATGACAGTGCTCCATGCCACACATCGCTTCTGGTATATGACAATTTCTGTCAAATAAAAAACATTACATTGTGTCCTTATCCACCTTGTTCACTGGATCTGGCACCATGTGACTTCTGGCTCTTCCCCAAAGTCAGAATGACTATGAAAGGAAAAGGATTTGAATCAATTCAAGACATCGAGGCAGCCACNCAAACAAGCAAAGGAGAGAATGTAAGAGTCAGCAAAAGAGAAACAATCACTGCCTTTTTGTCATTTTCCTCTGGCCAGCTAGGTATGTCTGTGAATAATTGTGCCGAGTTCCTAACCGTCCCTAAGCGCAGCAGATAGGTGGGATGGGGGATGAGAACTGAATTGCTATTGCAGATTTGCATGCCTAGTTAGATTTGGTAGTCTACCTGCTGCTGAATTTAATTCTCCCTAGAGTGACCAAACATGCTGGCTTTCCTGTGATAAGGTGTTTCCTCGGATGTGACACTTTCAGTGCTAAAACCAGAGAACTCCCATGCAATCTGGAATGGATGGTCATCTTATGTTCAGCCCAGTCAGTTAAAACCCATAAACTGATGCCTCAGCCGCACTGGGAGGCCCTTCACCTGTCTTCACTGGGCAGCCTCAGCTCAGCCTTCCTGAAGCCCAACACAGGATTCCTCTGGATAGAATAATTGGTTTCCTGAGATGCATTCTTCTTATTCACACCCCCACATAATTTGCAGGGAGCAAAAGAGTCAATGAATAGATATTTATAATTCCATTTAAATTGTTCTCCCATATTTTTTCTTAAACTTTGGCACCTGCTACCACTTGCCTGCTTGCAGAAAACAAAAGGAACAAAAAAAGCAAACAAATGTTAATGAGAAAACTCAGAAACAGCCGAGATGCTTAGTTTCCATCAGCTTTCTTTTTCCGTAAACATGTGGACACATAGTTTTTATTTTCTCCTGCATATTTATAATGTGGTTATAATTTTTCCGATAGTAAAGTTGTTTCCACTTCTTAGGGTACACTGGAACAGTGAAGGCTAAAATCGTGCTTATAAATACTAAGGATTGGTGAGTACCTACTATGTGCTAGGCACTAGACAACATTTCATTCAGATCAATTTGTTTACTCTTTACATCAACTTTATAAATTAAATATTATATCTATTCTACATTTGAGTAATCTGAGGTGCAGAGAGGTTAAGTACCTTAATCCAACAGCTGGTGATAAAGAGAATAATGTTTTGAAGGCCAGGTGGTCTCAGAGGTCCACCTGCAGAGCCCAGGCGGGAGTCCACTTCCTAGGTGATCATCTTAGCATCATCATCTTAGCATCATCCTCTTCAGGTGCTTGGCTGCCTGCATGACCATGAAGACCCAGCACCTCACAAAAGTGTCTGTGGCTAACCCTTCAGGACCTCCTGCCTTTGAAAACAGTCAACACGTGTCCCCATGTGCCTGAAAACTCTCAGAAGAAACATAATGCAAAGAAGACAAAGGTTCTCTATCTTTTTTACCCCCACCCCCACATTTCTTGGGAAAATGAAAGTCCTAAAGAAACCTAACATTCACAGTCAGAATCAAATTATACCTGATGCCTCTTCTGGGACATCGCTGTACTTCTCCTAAAGGGCACAGTGAAAAGGGCATGGAGTGATCAGCATGAGACAGCCTTCGGGGTATTAAGTCTGCAGTGAGGACCATCTACTGGCCACCTCAACCTGGGGAAGTTGCTTATACCTGCCAACCCTCAGTTTTCTCATTTGTAAAATGGAAGACACACTATGTAGCACTGCCTCGCTCCTGATGTTGAGGCCTTCACTTTTAACCTCATGGTTGTGCACCCTAATTGGTTACTACTTTATTCCGAATCCAGATGGTTGCAGAGCACCCGTACTCCTGAACAGGGCTTCTTCTACTCTGAGTCCTTGTGTGTGTTCCCTATCCTGGCAAGAAAAAGGAGAGAGAAATGACACTACATGTCAGACACTGCAGAAGAATTTTATTATTTCACAAAGTCCTTATATCACATGTGTTTAGTTTTATGTCACAGAAGTTCAATGACAGCAGTTTAACCAAATGGCACCTTTAATTTTCTCCGGCAACAAGACACGTTGGAATTGTGATATGGCTGCGCAGGCTCCATCATTGCCTCCATGCTCCAGAGAGGAAGAAAGAGAATATCACAGAGCAAAGGGTAACTGCCAGTGGAGTCTGTCTGCATTGGAAAAGCTTTCTCCAAAGCTGGAAGAGTGACTTTCAGTTATATCTCATCATTAAGAATTGTCACAAACTGCAAAGGAGACTGGTGACTTTGGTTGTTGAAGCTGTGCATATGGCCACCATGAAAATAATTAGGGGTTTGTTAGCAAGGAAGAAGATGAAAGTGGATTTTGGGGAAGCGACCAGAAATGTCTACGGCATCATTCTCCAAATTCAGGGAGCAGACAGTGATTTTAATTATCCATGTTTACTTGTTTGCGAGATTAAGGAGCTAAGCCTAGGTAATACAGTCACGGCTCACCTGTTTATCTCGTTCCACTCTGTTCCATCTTTCTTAAGGGGCATTGATCCTAGCAAGGATGCTCCTTCCTGAAGAAGTTGAAAGAGAGAAGCATCTGATATTTTTCTGGCCTTTTTGGTGTATAGCTCGTATGTTCCAGGCACCATTCAGAGAAGCGTTCTCCCTGCTGAGGATGCTGTGCTCAGTCCTTCCATGGCCCCACAGCAGAGAAGTGGAAGTGCCAGGGTTCAGTGGCAGGTGGGGCAAGACCCTTCTCACTTCACTCCATAGTGGAGCCAACCAAGAGTATTTAATATTTAATAGAAGGAATCTCAAAGACGGGATGAATTTCGAGATTTAGAGTAGAGGAATTTCAGACAGTGGCCTCACATCCTGGCCAGGTGTGGGTTAGTTTCAGTGTAGTCCTAAATTGGAGCAGGAAATGTCTGACGGAGCAAAAAGATTTCCTCCCTTTTCTAGTATGTATTATTAGAGAAGCCCAATAATAAAACTCCTAACCATAATGTAGGACTTAATGCATTGCATGTATATTACCTCCTCTTGGTTCTAACAACCCTGAGCAGTGAAACAGGCAGGGAATTTACTCCAGTGTTTGAATCAAGAAGCGGTCATTCAGAGTGTTTAATGCAAANAAGGGACAGGGAGTGGAGGGAAGAGAGAAAGAAATAAAAAGAGGATAGAGTGAAGGAAAGCAAGGGAGGAAGAGCAGAATCTAGAAAAAAACAATTGACAGCTCAGCATGATGGAGAATGGTCTGAATGATATAACCATCCAAGAGCTAGGCTCTCCTGAAAGTGAGGAATTCCTAATCATGGAAAGTCCTTAGTTACCAGCCAGATGACCATGTGACCAATGGGCTAAGAAGAATTGAAAATTTGTAAAGGAAATTGAAGTAGATGAATGTTAAGGTCCCTTTAAGATCTATGATTCCCTGATACAATATCCTCAGTGATGAAGACTTGGGGGGAACAGGGAGGTTTGATACTGAAACTAAATCCAAGTGATCAATTCAATCTATATGTAAGGGAGTGTGTGGTTAAAACATGTAAATATTCCTGTGATTTTTTTTTCTCCCTGGTTTAATAACACCTGCAAAGGAAGAACCATGCTCTCTTCCCATGATTGTCTCGAGAGTAGTTTGACTCTCAATTATTTCTATTAACCAGTGCACTAACGACATTAGGGAACTTCAGGAATAAGATAGCCTTGACATTTTTGGATGTGTATCTCAAGCCTTAAAAAGATAAGAATATATGTATGCATAACTCAAAGTCCCTCAGCTCTTCTGAGATCTTAATTTTCAATATCATCAAGCCTTTGATATTTGGATTTGTTTTGCCATTGGCAAAATAGAACTTCTATTGTTATCAGGATGCTGGGAACTACAGATGGCTTTTTGAAAACAAGTAGATTTTAAAAACTAATATTTTTGTATTTAATATAAATAAGTTAGAACTTGGCTGATGCCTTTTTTCCTGAAATAGACATGAATATAATACTCAGTGGTATAAGTCTATATAAAATAGCATTTCAGTTTCCTTTAAATGCAAAACTTTAAAAACTGAAATTGAAGTCTTTCTTCAAATGCTAAGTTACTATCCTTTGGCTTGTTGTAATATACAAAACCTCATCATATATGACAGAAATGAGATATTGTCAAATACTAAAACAAGTTGTGTTCCCATTGTAGAAAAGAGAATCACTGCAAAATGACTGTGTGAAATTGAAAAGATGAAGAACAAAATCCCACAAGATATCAAGACACAAATTATAACTTAAACCATTTCTCTTTGTTAGCTAACACGTCCTCGTTAACATTCATGAATACTTGGAATGTAATCAGTATCCTAAGCACAAGTATTTTAGTTGCTTCTGTATTTCCAATAGGTAGGTAAACAATAAACAATTGAGATGTATGGATGTGAAACTGTGGCTTACAGCAGGGATGG
>NW_017732108.1:1000333-1038594 GCF_001890085.2 Hipposideros armiger | reverse complement strand
GAAGGCACAACCCTTTGGAATACGAGATGTGCGTGGGGGTCTTCTGTTAGACTCCCAAGGCTGGACATTTTTCTTTCTTAGTGTGACATAAAATAAGTGCATGCCAGAGATTTGGAGAGAGCAGTGTTATTATTCCCCTCCCCCTTATATCCGTGAGGAAACTGAGGCTTACAGAAGTTAAGTAACTTTCCCAACATCACATTAAGGAGGAAAGTTAGGATTCAAAACAATTTCTTCCTGATTCCGTGTGCTTTCTGGTGCACTACTCTTTACCAAAGACAAAACAAAACAAAACAAAAAGCTATGCGATATTGGAGAAGCCATTGTCCTCTTTGGGCACATTCACATATACGAAATAAGAATGGGTTGAGTGGAAGAGTTTAAAAAAGAAGTAACACTTATTGCTTATGTATGTCTAATACTGGTGTCTGCTTCTTCAGTCATCTAGCCATCAAATTAACCTTAACAGATAGCTTTCATTTAATCTACTTTTACAGATGATGAAATTAAATAGGTGAAAAGACATGTCTGAGGTCACACAGAGTTTTAGTGGTAGAACTGAGGGTTGAACCCCCACGATCGTGACTTGTGAGCCTGCTGAGACAGGCTGCTTCTCAGAACCATTGGCCTAGTGCTGTTCCTTATGGGATGTAAGTCCTTCCTCAATGTTCGATTGTCATAGTAATGTTATCGAGTGGTGCCCACATGGCACATCGTTCATGTGCATTGTCCTTTTTGCATGTGGCTTCTTGGTTATTAGTAGCTACCTCTGTCTTCCAGATGGATTTGGCCACAGAGGCAGAGCCTAGTCAAAGAAACAGGGGAATGCACAGGAAGGTAGATGGTAGAGCAGCTCTCTGCAGCCTGCCATGATGGTCACAGGCCTTGTGCTTTCTGCTGTACCATGAATGCAGACTTCTACTGCACAGGACCAGGATCTCAGGTCTTAAAGTCTGGGAGTTCTTTGAGTTCTTGATCACTGCTTCTTACAGATGTTTCACCTCTGGGAGCTGCTCTCCAGGTTTTTCCTGTATCAGGAAATGTCTTTTTCTAAGAGTTAGATGATTCCATCGACTCTGACATTTCATAGCCTGCTTAAGAAATAGCTCGATCCATGTGTCCATCTTTACTCGTAGATATGCTGTCCTCTTGGCCAGGCCAAATCCCAGGCATAATTCCATTGGAAATGCAGAGCTCAAAAGAGATGCCCAAAACTAGGGGCAAGGAGAGGGAAATTCAAAGAGGCACCAAGCTGAGTTTATCGTCTGTGAAGGTGGTCCCATTTTCTGTGACAGAGGCACATTAACCAAACTCTTAGAGATAGGTGTATAAGATCAGAATACAAATGCATTAATCCACAATGACAAATATAAGTACCAGAGATTTAGATCAGCATCCATTAATCCATATATTTACGTCTTTTTGTGAGAAACTCTACAAAGTAGTTAATAGAAAGATTTTGGTGAAAGAGAACAAAACAAGTGTGATCTTAAGTCATGTTCTTTTCTGAAGCTCTCTATCCCACTATAGCCAATGGCTAAAAGTGCTTAAAGCATGGATATTCAAGCTAGATTAACCAGGATTGGGGGCTTAGCTCTACCACTTGCAGCCATGTCATCTTCTGCAAACACTTTATCCTCACTCAGCCTCAGTTTTCCCACCTGTAAAGTAATACTCATAGCATTATGTATCTCATAGAGTCGTGAGAATTAAAACAAGTGTCATATGTTAAGGGCTTTACACAGCTTTTTGCACACTGTTGGCCCTTGATTCTTAAATGTCATTGGCTGTAAGTTATTCTCAAAGTTAATAGCAACTTTTCAGGTACACACACACACATACACACACACACACACACACACAATCATCATCATCATCATCATCAGAAATCTGTATGCACATTGATGATAAGATTTTTATTTTCAAAACAAAAAGCAATGACATTTTTTGAATCAAGGAAATAGTGGTAATAAATATTCACTATATGGAGTTCTTGTCTGTATGGTCATTGTTATCACTACCAGTGCAAGTGCAGTGGTAATACGCAATGTCTCTGGTTAAGACACCCTCTTTCTGCCCTTCACTAGGATGAGCAACGCCCACCCCATCGCATAACAGAACTCCTGTCTGACCATGCTTTATGCATGTGTTAGGGACTGCTGTCTCTTCTTCTAAGAACTTATTCAAAAATTGTTTTAACATCAGGAGCTGGCTGAGTGGCTAAATTGGTTAAGAGCTTGCTCAAGAGTGTGAGCCTTGAGCAACAGGGTTGCCGGTTTGATCCCTGGCCCAAGCTGAGCTGCTGCTGAGCTGCGAACAGGTGGCAGGATGGCTCAGATAAATAAATAAATAAATAAATAAATAAATAAATAAATAAATAAAAATGTAAAATCAACATAGTTCATTTCAGCAAGTTCACTAAATAGAGAAAAGAAAAAAACCCTATATTGCAAAACCCATAAGGCAGCCACAGTAGTTATTTTGATATAATTATATCCTTTTTTCTAGGTATAACATAGTTGAAATTATAATGTACATATTTTAAAATCATTTTAATTGTTACTTTATTATATAAGCACTGTGCAAAAACTCCCTAGTACAACATACAAAGCCCTTTGTGGTCAGTTTTCCTCTTTAGTCTCACTTCTCTCTGCCCCAGTGTCATTTTCTACTCTCCATTCATCCTGGAAAACACACTGCTCTTGAACATCACCCTCTTCCCAACCTACCTCTCACTCTGTCTTTACCTGGTATATCAGCTAGCTTGCTACCAGGAAACAATCCATCCCTCGCCTTTCAAATGAAGAGGCTTTAATGTAGGAGCCACTTACTGAAGGTTAGGTAGGTTTAAGGGAACAAGAGAAGGATTGCAAGGAAAAGGCTAGTGAGATGCTCATAAACTAGCAAGATGGGAAGTTCTTAATCCCCGAGGACCCAATAGTCCGGGGCTGGTTAAGAACCAGAACTTGGAACACCAGAGGAGGGGCCGCCTGGCAGGAGCTATAGTCAGGAAAAGAAACAACTGATTGAGATGTGATACCTCAGACAGAGACAGAGATGCGGTATCATAGCAGGGAGAGGGCAGAATAGAAATGCCCCCTCTACCAGCCCTCTGATTTCCTGTTGGCATGTCCCATTGGCCAGGTCCCAGAATGCTACATCCTGCAGATATCAGCCACTGAGGCACAGAGCAGCAGTCCAGAAAAGGACGGAGAAGAGACAGGGAAAGGGAAGCCAAAGAGAATAACCACCTCTCCTGCCTAATGCGATTTATCCTCCAGTTTTCAGCTCACATGTTACTTCATCAAGGAAGTAAAAGTGGCTGACTTCTCTCGCTTTATGCTCTAATTACATCCAGTGTTCACCTCAAGATAACACAGTTCATGCTTGATTAAAATTACTTACAAGCTGTCACCATATCTTGTTTAGTATTATTTAACCAGGAACAAACAGTCTTGCACATAATAAGCATTCAAAAATATTTGCATAATCACCTTTTCCAAAGTCTCCATATTTGTTCTAGGAGCTGAACTATAATTTACTTAGACTTTCTCCTACTGCAGTTTTTACTAAACTGCATTTTGTTCATTATTTCAGTGTTAGTGTTATTTCTCTAGTTGAGCTGCAACCTCTTTGATGGCACAGGCTATGTCAATACGCAACTGTCTGAATTTCTCTGTTTGTAGCACACACACACACACACACACACACACAACCAGTGAAGCTTTGGTAGACATGGAGTCAGAAACCACCTAAAGTGGGCAGGTATCTCCAATTTTCCAAAAATGTCTCCATGTTCTCCTTAAAGGTCCTACCCCTAGCACCTCTCTGTTTACACATAACAGAGGTCCTTTCTCTTACATCAGAGAGAAAATAGAATTTATTAGACCAAAACTCCCAAAACCTGTGCCAACAAGCCAAGAAAAACTACCAGAGCCCCACTTCACATCGACTGCCCCCTTCCTGGCGCTAGATAAGAGTCTGTCCTCTTCATTGACCTGCTACCCCTGCTAACTTATTCTCTGTGATTAGGCCACAATAAATCTTACTTAATGTGCTGATGTAAGAGATTTTGTGAAAGAGAGGTAGAAGGAACAAGGCACTGCGAGTTTATAGGTCTGGCTTTCTGCTGCTCCTCCTCCACTGACTTCCTGAGACAGCCAAGACAAACACTGTCCCTCTCTGGGTAGTGTCCTTTCTATTATATGACACATGATTTCTATGGTCTCAGTGAGCTCTTTCCAGAGGTGAACAGCTGGGTTCAAAGTCCATCTCGTGCGTTTGTGAGCTGGGTGTTCTTCATGATCATAGTTTCCCTCTTGACCTTTAGTTCCCTCACCTTTCAATTGGTATCATTAAATCTAGTTCACAGACTTGTGTTAGGATTAAACAAATCAGATGGTAAGCTAACTGCTCAATAAAAATAGTGGTAAGGTGGTCACAGACATGGTTGCAATAGTAAGATGGCTCTGTGAGGACATTGTGGGAATGGGCTTGGGAAATAACAAAGTAAAGAAAGGGAATTGGAAAGGGAGGAAGAAATCTGGAGGAAAGAAAGGAAGGCAGGAAAGTCAGGAGAGAATAAAGGGGGCAAATGGACAGAGAGGGAAGAGTTTAGAAAGAGTTTGGAAAGAGTACACACACACACACACACACACACACACACACACACACACTTTTAGACAATGCCTCCCAGTAGAGGGGCCACACTCCAATTTAGCCTCCCAAACTGTGAGGTGGCATGACTTCAGCAGTGAGTGAAAAGGTAAATTATAAATAGACATGTAAATATCTCAGCATGGGGGCTGAAAGTTGGAGATTGCTCTTGGCACAGGTAATAATGAAGTGAATCCCATTAGTGATGGAAAGGCAGTTAAGAAAAACCTCAATGAAGCTCTAGATCTGAGCATTCGGCTGAAAGATTGGGATTTGGGAGGAAAAAAGGTTAAGCACCAGGAGGCTGTTTATAATGACTTTAATTAGATTGAAAATGAATTGTTTTGTTCTCTTTTTCTTTCTTTAAGTTTTCTTTTTGGATAACAGTGCACCTGTAACAACATGGAGGTGCACTTGTCAACTGCAGGTATCATGTGTAGGAGGTGCTTAGTAAATGACAGTGATTTCATGATAGAGTTTTGCTCCCTACAAGAACTTGAGGATTCTAGCTATTTGTTGGGATGGATTGCCAGGAGAGCAGTATCCAGGCTCTCGGCCTCACCTGGAAAGGCACTGGCTCAGTTATTGGATAGCCGTCAGCTGTGTCTGTTTGCCGTCAGCTGTGACTGGTTTACTATTGGCTGTGGCCAGTTAGCCATTAGCCACTGTTGTTTTGGATATAACTGCCATGGCTGCACTAGCAAGGGTGGTTGTGCAGGCCCTACTTCCTGTGTCTCTTCCGGCTGCCAGCGAGGCTGTGACAGCAGGAAGACCCCTTGTTGAGGTATTGGTGGATGTTTGCTTCTTGTGTCTCGACCAGCCACCATCGGGAATATAGTGGTATGAACCCCTTATCTGTGGCTCTGTTGTTGTTCCTTTTCGGTCTCACCAAATCCTGCATTCTGGAAGCTGAGCTCTGGCATAACATGGCATGTAATCATTTCAGTCACTAAACCCCAGTGGATAGACTATACAATTCATTAACGAAGAGAATCTTTGTGCAACTTGACCATAATATCAGGCACTTACTCCCTAGCAAGGCTGGGCTGAAAATTGCCTGCACCCCTAAAAAAACATACCATGTCATGTACTTTGGCAACCCAAATTATTATTAAACACTGTGATTTGAGTGACAAGGAAGTCTATGTTGGATGTTGGTATTTAGGAACATGGTAGAATGGAGGAAAGCTATTACATAAATTGCCTTTAATCTTAAAATTCTGTGTCATCTTGGTTGATGTCAACAGAGAGAAGAAACATCTATTATTGTTACAGAGCTTATGTAACAGTTGAAATTTACAAAGTAGCATATGCTGTCTTATTCTGTCTTCAAAAAAAGATTTCGATTGAGGTCGTGGAGTCCCTATTGTACAGATAAGGAAACTGAACCTCCACCAGGTGAAGTGATTTGCCCAATGTCTCAACAGCTGATAAATGGCATAGACAATACACAAACTAAACCCTTATAAGCCTATCATCCCCATCCCCTCCACTATACTGTGGCTGACTCATAAATAAGTAATAGCTGGATGCACCCTTAGAGGTGATCCTATCCAGCCAATGAGAATCAAATGTCCAGTGGCTTTTCTCGTGCTGTTTAATGTATACCTGAAACTAAAACCCAGCTGAAGAGTTCACTGAGCAGAGCTGAATGGGTGTATAGAGAGGCAGAGTGGGTCCCATTTTTTAATTATTTTGTGGATCATAAAAAGATTCCAATGATTGAAGAGTATCAGTTATTTTTAGTTTTGAAAGTGACCTGGAGGTTGGATAACCCTCACTCAGCTGGAAGATAGATTTCCATGGCAACCGATTATTAGGCAGAGATGGATTCCAGAGGCAGACAGTCTACAGAGCACTGATTTTCAGCCCTGGGTGCACATGACGGAATCAGGGGGGAGTACTTAAAAAAACACTGAGGCCCGGGGTCCACCCTAGAGGTTCTGACTTAATTGGTTTGAAATATAGTCATGGTATCAAGGTTTTTAGGTTACTCAAATGATTCGAATGTGCCACTTGACTGAGAAATGCTGCTACAGAGCGTGATTTTTAAAGATTATCTATGGTTTATGTGGTTTTGTACCTTGGGAGAAATTCAAAAGGTTTCAGCTATTTCAGCTCCCTGATCTTTTATTTTTTCCTCCCTCCCTCCTTCTCTTTCTCCCTCCTTTCCTTCCCTCTCTCCCACCCTCCCCTCCTTTGTTTCTTGCTCCTTCCCTTTTTTCCACAAATATTTACTGAGTACTCACTTTGATACACTGTTCAATGCTACCACTGCAGATCATTGTAGTTTAAACCTCTGTCTCCAGTCCACAATGTTTGCCAGCTATCTAACTAGCCTCCCTGCCTCCACTTATGCCCCCTCTAACCCAGACCCACACAGTTGCCACCACATTTCCTCAAAAGTGCTTTACTGTTAAAACTCAGTAAAACCCTTTGGTGATCACACAGAAGATCAACATGAGACTTCATAGCATGGCATACAAAGGTCTTAGAATCAGGTCTCTGTTTGCTTGTTCAACTTCATCTTCATTTTAACTCCTCAAATGAGGAAGTGAGACAGAATATGGAGCCCGGCAGGAACAAAGACCAAGACCTCTTAACATCCATGACAGTTCATGCATCTTTCTGCCCAGCATTTCACAAAACACTGGACGGAGTTTTGAAACTGGTAGAACTAAGAAATAAGCCAATGGTTAAAAACACTTCAGATTGCCCTGAAACTCAGTCATTAGAGGCAAATAAGTAACAGTCATTAATCTTTCTCTTGGCAGAGCTGTTTTCCTGGAGGAGTGAGGAGATGGTTGTTGGAACTCTTGATCTTTTCTTTCACTAAAAGGTAGGGGCAATTATTGCCAGTGATGATTTTTTGGGATCTGAATTTTTGGTCACTTTTCTTCCTTTTAATTTCTACCTATACCTCTTATTAGAAAATACTGTAATCAGCTTCTCACAAAACAATGAAAACCTTTCAGATTGTGTTACATTCCTATATTTTAAAAGAGAAAACGTCAAGAGAAGAAAGAAAAATCCTTCTTTGGACAACAATGCTAATTACTGAAAACTATGCTATTTGAGCTGAATGTTGCCCAGGCTTTAGAGAGAAGCCTGTGATGTTCTCAGTCTTGGGCGAAGGATCCATGCATGACTTGGTGGGTGCAGACTAAAGGGTACAAATCTGCATCCTGAGGGATTTGGCAATTTGGCAGTTGTGTTTGGTCTGGATAGTTTGGACATCCAAGGGAGTCTGATCTGAGATGTAGTAGGCCGTTTTTTTTTTTTTTAATAACATCAATCTAAGTGGCAGTGTCCGATCTTTGATATTCCTTTCAGTGTGAAGTTGACTGACAACTGGGACATAGGTCAAGCCTCAATAAAGGACTCTGGTCCCAAAGAAAGGGATTAGAGCAGAAGTAGGAGATCACGAAAAAGCATCGCTCATATGTGCGGAATGTCAAGGCAGGGACTAGAAGAGCGGGTAGAGGAGATGTTTCCTAAACTCATCCCAGATTTCTGTATGGATCATAAACTAATTCTAAATCCCATTTTCTTGGGAGACCTGAAGTTCCCAACACACTTAGTGATTTATAGTGTTGGACAAGTTCGTTTTCTTTGTGTTCTGATGACCTCTTCTATAAAACTGGGGAAATGCTATAATCACCTTCCTCACAGACCTGGCTATTGGGAAATTGAGACCAGGCATTGTCATTGCCCCTCTCAGTGACCAGCAGGACCACACTGAGTGACTCAGACAAAATTGCCTCCATTCAGTAATGTGCGTTTCGATTGTAAAATATTGCTTGGAAATAATAGTACCATATAGCATACAGTATATAGAAACATTAAATGGTATAAATTGATCATGTGTGATATAAGTTTTCTTTTCATACCATCCTTTCCTGAAATGCCAAACCCAGCATCAGTCCTCAGTGATACTGGTATAATTTTATGATTTTGTATTGTAAGAGTTGCTTCTTATTTAGGTTGCATGAGTGTCAACTTTGGGCCTTAGCTTTGTTTGTTCTTAGGTGGGATTTTATACCTCTTTACTCTCATCAGCAACTTCTATTCAGAAAAGAAATGCAGTCAAGTGAAACTACATATTGCCACAAATGAAATTATATGGCATATGAAACTAATAGCCCAAGTGTGTTTGGAAGTAATTTTTATAACTAACTTCATGGCCAGCCTGTATGGCCAAATGTGCAGATACTAGTCTTATTAAACTATATGTGCTCTGACCCTTAAAAAGTAGATACTGTAGGTATTTCCAGACCTTGCTGGCGGAGAGTATGCTCCTAAAATTCTCCTCAGTTGAATTGGTTCTAGAGAAGATAGGAAAGGCCTACAGGTATCTGAATGTTCCACTGGGATCGAGCTTGACTGGTAGGTTCTAGCATCTTGAGAGGTGGTGGCGAAAGGAGAAAGGTGTATGGGCACATGGCAGAATGTGTAAAATATATGTGTACGTTTCAGGGTTAGGGATGGGGAGAGAGTTAAGGTCCACTGGGATGGGCATGTAAGATCCCCTGTGGAGCCTGAGTAGCCGGAAACCAAAGCGGTGTTATGGACTGTCGCATTGATTTGCTTTATGGCACAATTTAATGCATATTTATAAAACATTAAAGATGGGCATATCATTCTTTAGGTTCATTAAAAAGGAGGATTTGGATGCAAGACACTGGAGTCAGCACTTCTCCAGTGTTTGCCTGCAACCCTCCATACTAGGCATTAGGCATGAAGCCAAAGGTGTAGGCAAGGAAGCCAAGCTCATAGATGGCACGGACTATCTTCTTCATCCCATCCTGCTTCTAGGGCTGTGGTTCTCATCCTTCAGTGTGTATCAGAATCATAGGGAGGGCTTGATAAAGCACAAGGATGGACCTGTACCCCCAGGAGTCACGGCTGAGTAGGTCTGGGGTGGGACCTGAGGACTGCCATTGCCAACAGGCCTCCAGAGGATGCCGACGCCGGACCCGGGATCTGCGGTACCAGTTTCCTATGACTCTTTCCCCTGACCTCACTCTATCCAAAAGAGATCGATATGGGGACGTTAAGAAGGCTTAATGAAGTAAACTCCTGCCAGACTCATAACTCAAGAGTTTTACTTATATAGAAATACCTGAATTCGATCTGAAACCCCAATTTATTATAGATATGATGGCCTAGGCTTGTAGAAATGAAGTGAATCACCCAAGGTCACAGTAGGTGGGAGAGGCAGGATTTAAACCCACATCTCTTGATACCAGATCCAGGACTGTTTGTAAAACAGTTCTCATGATTGGGAGTTCTGGGCTGAGTGACTCCTTAGAACCAATATTACATTGAAAACAGAAATTTACACTGAAACGCTATTATAGTATAAATAGCAGGGAGTGAAATTAAGTTAGGAAAAGCTCATGGCCCTGACTGTCAGTGAGAACACTGACAAATCTGTGTCAGAGGCACTCCATTAAAGCCTGCACAGGCTCATCCCTTCTTCTTGTCTTTATTTTACCTGGGCCATCTGGCTGCATCCTGCTTTTCCAGAGACCTCAGGGTGTTTTGAGTTGTTTTTCTTTATAAAATAAAGAAATAAATAAAACATAAAACCAGATTTTATTGTTGAGCCAAGATAAATTTGCAAGATCACCAGAAAAGCACTCATAGTTAGGTTTATATATTTAGAGCCATTAGTCTACTTGTGATCATACAAAATACTAGCTTTTCTCATGTGCAACTGAGTAAATAAGCAAATGGAAAAACCCAAAAGGAATAAGTGGAAGTGAGTATCTCTCTTATTGGCTCTCCTTAAACTTCACCTTGGCTCACACTTCCCCACAGACCCTTATGTTCTCTAAGTGATTATTTTTAATGAAGATATTTTTTCCAAGGTGATTTAATCCTAAGGGGAATTCCGGTGCCAGCTGCTCTAATAATATTTATTTCATGTCCACCACCTAATACTTGGAAGAGCAGTGAGGTGTAGTAAAAGGGACCCTAGAACTATGGTCTGAAGGCTTTGGAGTTGAGTTGGGGACTTCTGCTGACTAGTTTCTGCTAAGATGTCATTTCATTGATCCTCAGCCTCTTCGTCTTTAAGTTACAATAATTACATTGACCCTGACATCAGCTGAAAGGAAAAGTTTTCACCCATATAAAATGACCTGTAACCTGTAAGTGCTATAAAAATGGAAGGCATTATTATTAGCTCTCAATAATGAATGAATAAAATATTTTTCCTCCCATTCACTCTCCCCTGCCTCCCATCTGGACAACTTTGGATTATCGTCCTCTCTTTCAAAGAAATCAGAAATGCATTGCTGGTTTATTACTCAGGAGCAGTGAACATTTCCCAGTGCAGGGAGATGCTTAACACACATGAAGGGGCCTGAAGTGGGTGGCCCGAGGGTGATGACTCATCTTATTCTTCTCCAGAATTCTCATGGAGAAAAACATTAAGTATTTTCTGCTGACTGAATTGAAGGCAAACGGGAGGGGAGGGAATTTAGAAACTCTATGCGGAAGAGTATCGACTTGGTGCTGCATTACTTTAACGGGCCATCAGTTATCAAGGCAAATGTAAACCTAGCCAATCAATCAGCTTCTCTATTAGTGTCATGCAGCCCACCAGGGAAAGGGATAGAGGAGCGTGTTCATTATTGACTGCAGTTATTGCACAACCCAGCAAATTGCGTCCTGTTATTTTTACATCACCCATGCAAAAACCAGATTTTGGTAAGATTAAATAGCTCGCCTACAGGACACAGTCAGTGAATAGCCAAACCAGGTTTTGCCCACATCTTTGGGGCTCCCCTGGGTGGAAAGGCTTTGGAGTGGAGTGGTTCAGAGTGCAGACTGTGGGAACAAATCGTGTGGATGTCAGTCTCTAGTCTGCAAGTTAAAAGCAGTGTACTTGGGTGTGCTATTTGATTTCTGTGCCTCGGTTCCCTTTGTTGTAAAAAGACATGATGATATTCCATAGGGTAATGGAAAGACTCAATGAGTTGAAACCTGCAAAATGTGTAGTATATCCATAGCCCCGATTCTAATTAGCTATTATTTAGCATATAGAGTTGTCCTCTAAATCTGAGTTCCTACCAAGTTAGCCATTTATTCCAGAAAGCTTCACAGAGCATCTTCTGTTTGTCAGGTGTTGTTCTAGGAAGTAGAGCTCCTTCCTCTAGAGCAGCGGTTCTCAACCTTCCTAATGCCGCGACCCCTTAATACAGTTCCTTATGTTGTGGTGACCCCCAACCATAAAATTATTTTTGTTGCTACTCTATAACTGTAATTTTGCTACTGTTATGAATCATAATGTAAATATATTTTTGTTTTTCGGTGGTCTTAGGCGACCCCTGTGAAAGGGTCGTTTGACGCCCAAAGGGGTCATGACCCACAGGTTGAGAACCGCTGTTCTAGATGATGATGTGAAAATGACTAGGTGATGTGATTTCACCTTCAATTAATTCATCATCAGAATTTTGTGAGGGGACAGATTCTATCACCATTGGTTAAATTCTCCAACAGAGGCATAATCATGGAGCAGTGAAGAGAAGCATGATGGGACTGTTAAATAATAGACTCAGAGAGGATCTGCTGAATCCCTACCGAGTTGGCGCCTTTTAACTGGAGCTTGGAGTACTCTTCAGTAAACCCTAAAGATGAGAATGGATATTACAGAGAGACTAACCAAAAAAAAATGAAGCCATAAAGGCATACAACTACAAGGCATGCTTAGAGAATTTCCAAAAGGAGAACAGCAGTGATCAGAAGGAGAAATAAAAATGATGGTGGAAATATAAATTAGGAGAGATTGCAAGCCATAAGGAATTTAGAATTATCCCTAAGAGCAATGGGAAAACATTGAATTGTTTTCAGTAGAGAAGTGCCACTGCCAGATTTCCATTTTGCTTTTTTAATTTTTCTTTCTGTTTCACTGTCCACCATATCTCTGCCCCTCTTCCTTTAAAAATAAGACTCAAGGCAGTTTATTCCTTTTTTAGACAATGACATGAATAACAATACAAAGAATAGATGTGAAAGTGTCAAGGGGCTGTTGAAAGTTGGTAAACTACAGAGGGAACTCTTAGTAGATGAGAAATTGAGTGAATAAATATTTGTGAAGTCTTATTATGTACCAGGTATTATTCTAGAAGATGAGAAAACACTAGTTTAACAAAAACCCCGCAAGAACCTTATATTCTGGTGTAAGGAGACAAAAAATACATAAGCCAAAACACCAATATGTATATATGTTATAGTGGATGATAACATACTATAGATAGAAATAAATCAAGGAGGAGGAGGGATAGAGTTGCAATGTTAAATGGTTGAGGGTGAGGAGGGTGGGGAGGATGGTCAGGGCAGGTCTCAATAAGATGGTTCAGGTATGATTTAAGCAAAGACATGAAGATTTGAGAATTGAGCCATACTGATGCTTGGGGGAATAGCATTCCAGACAAGAGGAGCTGCAAGACCCTGAGGTGGGAACTTGGGCAACAAGAACAGGGCAACTGGAGTGTAATCAGTCAATGGGAGAATCGTAAGAGACAAGGTCAAAGAGGTAAATGGGCCATGGGGTAAATGGGGTCAGGTTTTGTAGAGTCCTACAAACTGCTGTGAGAGCTTCGGCTTTTCCTTTAAATGGAAGTGGGAGGCTATTGAAGGATGGCTCATAAGAATTAAAAAAAAAATCCATACACATAGGAAAAGAGTGATTATTTTATAACCACGGTAGTCACCAAAAATAGCTCTGACCTTCCTTAATGAATAAATGGCAGTTGTGTAGCCTTGGAATACCAGACCAGTTTTAAACCTGTTTAACCAATCAAAGACAATGCACCTCAGTGAATATTCTCACTTCAGAAAGTCAAACCACTTGGGGAAGGACTCAGTCCATGAACACACTCCTGAATGCTGACAAATGAAGTCTCATCCATGTAGGGATAGTTCCCCAGCTTACATCAACCCTTTCAGGCCTCTGAAAAGCCTTCCAATTTCCGAAATCCATACTTCTGCCAATCTGTTCCGAAAGACTGTGGCTTGCCGGCAAACTCTCTCTTACTTAAGTAAGCAATAAATTCAGCTTTGTGACATTGCTTGTTAGTTTGTATGTTTGTTTCAGAGATTGACTCATGGCCTTGTTCTTAAAATTCACGAGGGCAGAAATACTGCAAACCTGACACACAAATACTCTCTATTATGTATCTCCAGCCATACAGGATTAGGTGCTACTCAGGACTTGAAAAAAATCATGTCAATGTCAATACCCCATGGCTAGGGTAAAGAAGTATAACTAGAGAAGTAGTATTTGAAATCAGTTTATAAAATATTCAGATGATAGAGTCAGCATAATTTTAAAATTAATTCTATGTAGAGCAGGAAAGAAAATGAAAAATAAATAACTCCAATGTTTTCATATTGTTACACATGGATAGGTCGATGGGAGTGCCAAAAACTAAAATAAGGAGAGCAGGGAAAGCAGCAAATTTGAAATGTAAAGATACCCTTTTGGACATGTTGCATTTATTGTGCATAATGTACCTAACAATAAGGTCTTGGAAGTATGCTGCAAAGCATTTTACTTCAGACAAACTTGAACACCATGGTTAGTGCTTTACACATTTACAAGTCACTCAAACATTTGCAATAATGAGTGGAAGAGTGAGTTTAATCCTTGAATGAATAAATGAATAAGTGAATGATTGAGTATTTGAAAGAATATATGAATGAACAAATAAATATTTGAAAGAATTAATTGGGGATGAAATAGCTATTACCACCAAAAATCCTGAAACAGATTTGAGAGTTGGTTTGTATATTTGCAAAAACCCATGTATCAGCAGAGTAGGTAGCCTCAGCCTAACCAGAAATTAAAAACAAACAAAAAACCTGTAAACACAGTTGCTTGTGAGACTTAATGACCTTCGTTGAATATGCCTGCACATACTAATCAGCAATTCTGTAGCATGTCAGTCAGAATAGACTTGGACAGAGGACTCCAGAAAGATCCAGAACAGTTCCATCCCCATCAGTTAAAATCAGTAAGGAAAATATCAAAATCGAGCCATGTGTACTCAAGGCTGGCCTCTGCAGCTTCTGAGGGCTGCTCTTCTAAAGCACCCCCTCCGCTGTCTCCCTTTCTGTAAGCCAATAAATGTGTACACGGACCTAAATATTCTCAACTAGGGGACAGAAGACTGCATTATTTTGGCTAACCTCTGACATTTTCATAAGCAAATCAAATAACCTTTATAGTCCTCAGAGTCTCTTTTTTTTTTTTTTTTTTAGCTGAGCCATCCTGCCACCTGTTGGCAGCTCAGCGGCTGCTCAGCTTGACCTGGGCATCAAACTGCTGTTGCTCAGAGCTCAAACTCTGAGCAAGCTCTTAACCAACTGAGCCACTCGGCTGGCCCCAGAGTCCCATCTTTTAAGAAAAGGCAGGTTAAGTAGCTATGTTGTAGTCAACCCAGAGTTTTGCAAAAATGTTAAAGGAATATTTGTTTATTCCTTCTTTAATGTATTCATTAATTCAGCAAGTTTTTATTGAGGACTACCAGTGCCAGGTATAGGGAACATAGAAGTAAGCAAAATCAAGCGTGGTTTCTGTCCTTACATGGTTTAGAATTGCATGATGAGGCCTAGCTATTTGGTAATATTTAAAAGAACTAGATGAATGCCGTGCATTTATCTATGACATTCTCATTGACAACTCATTTGCTTTATTGCTTTTTGGCTAAATTTTACTCAATCTCATGGTATCTGTAGTTTAAAAACTATAGATGTAAAAAAATAATAAAATAAAATAAAAAACCAAAAACTACATATGTAGTTTTTCACTGAATGTGTGCATGGGTGGGGATAAGTGGATAACTGGAGTGTCCATGATGTACTATATTTGGAGGCCCTGGATTAGCTATGTAATGGCTAAGCCTGTGATGATGCCTAGTGTTTAGGGACTTGGAATCCAGCGTCCAGGACTTAAAAAAATGACCCCACTACTTACTATTTCTTAGACTCTGAGCAATTCACTCATCCTCAGCAAACAAAGTATTATGTGCCATTTGGTGTGAACATCATACACAAGTCTTTCTTACTTGGTTCTCCCAACAGCTCAGGGAGCAGGCATTGTGATTTCTTCTTATTCCTTCCGACAGGTTTAGGAAGCTGAGATTGGAGAGGAGAGTACAAAAGACTCAGAGCTGCGAACTGGTGGAGGTCGGTAACTGGTAGGATGCAAACAGGATTTTGACCTAAGTCCAGCTTTCTACTTATCATCCCACAATCTCTGTACCCTTGGGCTCTCCTCTCCTTTGTATCCGCTGCCGAGCACTAGGTGGGAGTCTCCCCACCTCTGCCGAGGAAGCATGCCGTCCGTAGTGAGGACAAATCGGATCCTCGATCTAGCTCTGTGTGCACCATTTCCCCTATCACAGGTGTACTTCTGCAACACCAATTAATCTTTCCCGTCTCTGAATTTCAAAGCTGCCAAAACCTCTCCTCATTGTCAGAAGATATCTCGGAAACCTCATTTTCAGCCTGTTCTCCAATAACAGCAGCAATTATTCTTAATCATTATTTATACTAATTTGATGCTTCAGTGAGAGTATGTATTATGCTTGTTCTTCCTAATTTTTTTCTTTTTTTTTTAAAGTGTAAATGAGAATCAATGTAAGGGATTGATGTCAAGCTTTCGGTAGCTATTAACATGACTAGAGTTATCTAACCTTATTACATTGATTGCAGTTTCTCTTCTGTATCATCCAGCAAACCCTCAAATTGATTTTAAAACGGTGCTATTGACCTAAAGATTCTTAACAACAGGAGGTTTAAATGCTTCTCATTGTTATGCCTCCTGCCTATAACACCAATTACTGCTCCAAGTTTGCAGCTGGGAACTGAAGTCCACTGTAGATTGCAGTTCAGAGTCAAGGAAGGGCTCAGTGTCTCCTAGAGATAGGTTAGGAAGAGGGCCACCTGTAACTCGGCTCCAACTTTCACACCCAAAAGAGATTCCTTGCCCACACTTGTGCTGGAGAGCCACTGGGTTTCTACTTGACTGGTGTCTGGGAGCCGCTGTGAAATCAAAGAGGAGCAGGAGAGAACTTGGGGGCTGAGGGCTCAAAGGACCTGAGTTCAAACCCTTTCTCTGCCATCAACTAATTCTGTGGCTTTTAAGTATAATGCCTGATCTGTCAAAGCCTCAGTATCTCCATCTGTAAAATCAGGATATTAGACTCCATCTCAGGGAATGTAGTCTCTATCTCAAAGAAGAGTCAGTGCTTGAAAATGGTCAAAATTAAATGCATAATTCATAGTTGTGTATATCATTGTGTGCTTGTTTGTGTGCCTGATATGTGGAGGTTCACTTCAAGGACCCTAATGTTATACATCGGCTTTATAGAATGTTTTCCCCAGGACCCCTATTAAGTCACGCATCTCCGATCTTCAGGCCTTCAAGTTGTTCCTGGTTTAGAGTAAGTGCCAAATACAGGCACTGTGGCCCCTTCTCATTCTCTTCCCCCCATCTTCCTTCTTTTTCTTATTTTATTTTAAGTTTATAATAGAAGTGTTCATTTATAGTAACTAGAACTCTCTGGTTGAATGAGGAAGAAAGCCAACTCAACCCAGCTTGAATGAAGAAGGGAATTATTAGAACAGTACAGATTCTCAGAAACCACGCTGCAGGAAATGGAATGGGGGCTAAATCAACATCATCATTTTCTCATTTTGTTTTTTTTTTTCCTCCCCTGATAATTAGGTCATTTTTTTTCCTGCAGATTTACTTTCTTTGATTTTACAAAATGTGTTCCCAAGTTTTGCACCTTTTGGTCTCAATCGCGAAGGACATCCTGCTCCAAGCAGAATCTCAGTTAAAGGCCTTAGTTGTCCCCAAGAGAATCATGTATCCAGCCTGCCACTACATTAAATGATGGCTACTCCTGTAGTCACCACGTTTATATAGGGGATGGGTCTGGAGGATAGTTTTCCAAAAAAAAGATGATAGGCAAAAAAAACCCTACGAGGGACTGAAAAGTGTTCTTGGACCCAATTCCAAAGTGTGTGTGTAGTGAGGTACCTCCCACACCAACACACAATTCTCAGGCACCAGCAGGGTATCCAAGAATTCAACCCAATTCTGGCACAATTTTCCCAGAGATAGCGTCACATACCACAGGTTAAGGGTTCATCCCACAAACTACCCCTGTACATGTGTTCTCCCTCTCCCTCTCCCTCTCTCCCTCTCTCCCTCTCCACCAGCTGCAACCTCAGGCCCCTCCTTGAGCTTCTGACCAATCAGCTATGCTGGAGCTTCCAATAACTCCCTCCCTGAGCACCATTAATTTGCTAGAGCAGCACAGTGGTGCACAGGAGCATTCTGGTTTCCCAGTGTAGAGGCTCTCTGGAAAAAACGAATCAAAACCCTCCCTGGGTTGTCTGAAGGCTTCACAGTCACTGGGTTGTCTGAAGGCTTCACAGTCACGATTGCCTGAGTCACTGGCCATTGTGGACAAAAAAGGAACCACATACTAAACCTGACAAGCTCAGGGGAGGCCTGCATGGACGGCCCTACAAACTCAGAGACTGAAATTAGCAGCATAAAATGGTCTGAACATAAAAATGCCTAACTAAAAGCATGTCGTGGCAGGTAGTCACATCCTGGGCCTGTAGCTTCCTTGACAAAGGTCTATCTTTACCTTAAGTGAGCCTGTCTACTATCTTTTTTCATCTGACATAATATCCTTGGAATGTCACAGTAATCCCTTTTTCAAGACCCCCAGGACAAAACCTACCACACCAGAGCAGATAACTATACAGAATCCCTCATTGTTATTCTTGTCCTGATTACCATCTCTATGTGCTGCAAAATGCTAGCTATTAAGTATCCTGTACCCACCAATATAAAAGAAGTATCCTCTCTCCAATTTACTTTTTATCCAATCCCAGAGATTTCCCCGCTTTGCTTTTTCCCACTCCCTTAATCTACCACCAACAGATTTCATGTAACCCTCCTCCTTTGATTCTAATGTATAAAATAAGTTTCAAAACTGCCATTTTCCGAAGCATTTTCTCAATCCATTGAGATTTTGCTTCCCGGCAATTGTTGTCAGTTTGGCTCAAATAAATTCACATAAGCTTTCTCTGAGGCTGGATGATTTTTCATCCACACCACTGACCATTGAACTCCATCTCCAGTCACTCTCCCCACCCTGGAGGTCTGAAGATGGGCTGCAAATCCCAGTTCTCCAATGGCTTCATTGGTTCCCGTGGCAACCAGCTCCCAACTTGGGTACAATTTAAAAGTCACCTTCATTAACATAACAAAAGATACTTTTGTCACTCTTTACACTTAGGAAATTCCAAAGGTTTGGGGAGCTGTGAGCCCGGCATTGTAGATGAAGAATAAATATCTTGCAAAGCACAGTATTTTAGGGACACTACATAACTAAATGGATATAAAAGTTTTTATACCACATTTCAATATATCTTTCTTTAAAAACCCTCTCCACCAATCTGATTTGTTTTGTTTTCCAATTATGTTATATACAATATAAGTCTAATCTCTCTTCAAAGTGATGAGCCTCTTAAAATCTATTTCTTTTTAGACTGGTATTTTCTGTAATTAAGAAATACCACCTGCACTGTAATCATGCTACAGATTGAAATTATTGGGTGGTAAAACTCCATGTTGGCTTTTTAAAAAGGATGCTGGCATTGGGCCCTCCTGTCTGCATTTTGTTATCCTTTGCTCAAGCACCCTCACTGGAGAATGCTCTCTACTCAAAGCCCTGCATTGCTCAGAGTTGCTCAGTCCCACCTGTCTGCCTGCCTATTTTAAAAAAACAGCCAAGTCATCTTGGGTGTTCTTTTCCACCATCCTTCATACTTGGTGTGGTCATGGAAAGGGTCAGAAGACATGGTCCACTAATAGCTGTGTGACTGTGCAAGTGACCGCTCTGTGGCTAGTTCTGTCATCTTCAAAATGAAAGAGGAGGAGGAGTAGACATATATACATACACTTGTCCTAGTTTTGCCAGGCATTTTAAGCGATAAGCTCTTTCTAGTCTTTCAAAATACAGATTATGTGTTGTCAAAATGACTGAACTTTAGGAATGAAGGAATCACTAGGTACAGGGTGGAAAGAGTTCTTAGCTTCATTCAGAAGGCATGGATTCAAATTGCAGTTCTGGTTCTTATCAGCCTATCAGTGCAGACTGGAACAATTACTTTTTCTCTCTTATTTCTTCAATTGACATAGAATATTATATTAGTTTCAGGTATATGACAGTGATTAGACATTATATAGCATACAAAGTGATCACTCTGATAAATTAGGTAACCATCAGACACCATACACAGTTATTACAACACTGCTAACTATATGCTCCATGCTGTACACTATATCTGAATGAATACTTTGTAATTACCAATTTGTACCTCTTAATCCCCACCCATCTTCACCCATCCCATAACCCCCCCATGCAGCAGCCATAAAAATCTTCTATGAGTTTATTTCTGTTTTGTTTGTTCATTCATCCTGTTTTCTAGATTCCACATGTAAGTGAAATCAAATGACATTTGTCTTTCTCTGTCTTACTCCACTCAGCACAATACCCTCTACGTCCATCCATGTTGTTGCAAAGGGAAAGTTTTCATTCTTTTTTATGGCTGAGTAATATTCCATTGTATTTTGGTACCACCTCTTCTTTATCCATTCATCCATCGATGGACATCCAGGACGACGCCTTATCTTGCCTGTTTCAAATAATTCTGCAGTTAATGTATGGATGCACATGTTCCTTCCAAGTAGTGTTTTTGGGATTCTTCAGATAAAAATACCCAGAAGTGAGATTACTGGGTCTTTCTTTGTCTCTTGTTATAGCCTTTGTTGAAAAGTCTATTTTGTCTGGTGTATATTGGTACCCCAACTTTTTTGGTTTGTTTCCATTTTCATGAAATACCTTTTTCCACCCCTTAACTTTCAGTCTGTCTGTGTCTTTTGATCTGAAATGAGCCTCTTATAGGCAGCATATGTAAGGGTTTTGTTTTCTTATCCATTCAGCTACCCTGTGTCTTTTCATTGGAGCGTTTAATCTATTTACATTTAAAGTAATTGTTGATAGATATGTAGCTATTACCATTTTATTCATGTTTTTTATCTCATGTATTCCTCCTCCTCCTCCTCCTCCTCCTCCTCCTCCTCCTCCATCTCTTCTTCTTCCTCTTCCTTTTCCTTCAAGAAACTTCTATAATTTTTATCATAATACTGGTTTGGTGGTGATGAACTCTAGCTTTTTCTTGTCTGGGAAGGTCTTTACCTGTCCTCTGATTCTAAATAGTAGCTTTGCTGGGTAGAGTAATCTTGGTTGTAAATCCTTGTTTTTTTATCACTTGGAATATTTTGTTCCAATCCCTTCTGACCTGCAAAGTTTCTGTTGAGAAATCAGCTGCCAGTCTAATGGGGGCTCCCTTGTAGGTGACTAAGTGCTTTCCTCTTCCTGCTTTTAAGATTCTCTCTTAGTTTTTAACCTTTGGCATTTAATTATAATGTGTTTGGTATTAGCCTCTTTGAGTTTATCTTGTTTAGGACTCTGTGCTTCCTGGTCTTGTATGTCCATTTCCTTCTCCATGTTAGTGAAGTTTTCTGTCATTATTTCTTTGAATAGGTGTTCAAATGCTCTCTCTCTCCTTCCGATACCCCTATGATGCGAATGTTAGTACACTTAATGTTGTTCCAGAAGCCCCTTAATCTGTCCTCATTTTTTTTTTGTGGGGGTGGCAGGATATTTTTTTTCTCTTTGCTGTTCTGATTGTTTTCTACTACCTTATCTTCCAAAGCACTGATTCAATTCTCTGTTTTATCTAATCTACTTTTGTTTCTCTCTAATGTATTATTCGTTTAAGTTATTGCATTCTTTTTTATTTTTATTTACTTATTTTTAAATTTTATTGGGGATTAGGGGAGGGGAACAGCGTTGGGGAATTGGAGAAGGGGATCAGACAAGTTGCTGTCCTTTTGTTCTTCAGTCTAGTTGTGGAGGACGTTGCTTCACGGTTCCATGTGTTATTATCATTGCGCTCTTCCCAGCTGAGGCAGTCTCTCACTGGCCATTGGATGGCCGCTCATGGTGGCTCACGGCAGCTCACGAAAGCTCACACCAGCTGCCGGCCAGCCCCACTGCAGCCTATGCTGTCGCTGGTGACTCATGGCAGCCCAGCTCCAGGTTGAGCTGTTGCTCACCATCTTAGCTGTAGAGGGCACAGCATCACTGGCCCATGTGGGATCTGAACCAGGGCCCTGCTGCTCAGAGCTGGCGTCCCAAGCCAACTACTAACCAACGCACCATTCAGCTTGCCCTGTATTCTTTATTTCTGACTGGTTCTTTTTTATATTTTTCTATCTCCATTTTTATGTTTTCTATCTCTTTGTTGAAATTCTCACTGAGGTCATTGAGTAACCTTATAAACAGTGTTGTGAACTCTGTGTCTGGTATAGATTGCTTGTCTCCATTTGGTTTAGTTGTTTTTCTTGAGTTTTGTTCTTTTCTTTATTTTGGAACATGTTTCTTTGTTTCCCCATTTTGGCAGCTGCCCTGTGTTTTCTTCTATGTATCAGATAGAGCTACCAATCTTGGTAATGTAGGCTTGTGTAATGGGTGTCCTGTGGACCCAGTGGTTCAGTCTCCCAGGTCACCCCATCTGGGTTGCTCCAGGTATATTTCTCATGTGTGTTGTGTGTGCGCTCCTGTTGTAGTTGAGCCTTGATTGTTGTTGGCACATCAGTGAGAGGTATTGATCCTCAGGAAAATTGGTTGTGTGAACTGTCTGTGACTACAGTGGAGGAGCTGTTGTTCAGGTGCTGACCCTACAGAGCAGGATTTACTTTAGCAGAGCTCTGGTGTCTTCCCAGTCTGCCTTTTGGATGTGTCTTTTGTGGAGATGGTTGGTGGTGGTCTGGTGCGGTCTGAAACTGGCCACCAGGTGTGTTGATTCTGGGGCCTCTTAGGAGGAACTCTGGTGCAAGTCAATATCAGCGCTATCAGCGCTATCAGCACCCATGCCCACTTGGCATGAACTACAAAGTGATATGTTGATATTTGGTACTTGTGCTAGGCTTGGGGGTGCCTGGGGGGAGACTAAGCTGTGAACTGAGGCCATTTGCTGCTAACTGCCGGACTTGGAGCTGCTTAGCAGGAGATATGGGGCACACCAAGGCAAGATGGTGCCTGTCTGGGGTTTATGAACATTAGAGAGCTTTTAGGAAAGTCCACAGCATAAGGCAAGACAAGCTGTTTGTATGGAAAGCCACTGGAAGCAGCTTGAGTAGGCCTGGAAGTTGGGTGGAGCAGGGTCTCAGGGAATCACTATGGCCAGGCAAACAGTGTGAGCCAGGTTGACGGAGACTCACATATGATGCCTGCCTGCCTCTGTATGGTGAGTGGGTCAGTAGTCGGGGCTCAACAAGGAAACAGTGGCTTCTGCCAGCTCTTCTGTTTGGGAGAAAGATGCCCCTCCAGTACTCACTCTAAAGCCAGACAATTCAGTTCCTCTCCCCCTATGTCCCTGTTGATTTTTGAGGTGTTTCCCCAATGCTGGAGCTCAGAGCCAGTGGGTCTATCAGTGAGTAAATTCATGCATGAGCCCTTTAAGAGGAGTACTTGCAACTCCAGTAGCCTTCCTTCTCATTCAGCCACAATCTTAGCTGGTTTTCACAGCCAGAAGTTATGCGTACTTCTCTCGCCAGCACTGGAACCTGGGCTGGGGAGCCTGGCATGGGGTTGGGACCCTTTTTTCCTCAGGGGGGGACCTCCACAGCCAAGCTACCGCTCCCCATTTTTAATGGTCACATGTGGATGTGGGACCAGCCCATTTTGTCTCTGCCCCTCCTACTACTCTTGATGTGGCTTCTTCTGTATACCCTTCGTTATAGGACTACTGTTCAGCTAGACTTCAGGCAGTTTTCAATGATGGTTGTTCTGAAGTTTAGTTATGATTTTGATGTAGTCGTTGAGAGCAGGCAAGCACAGTGTTTACCTACTTCACTCTCTTGACTATAACTCCTCTCTCTAATTTCAATTTTTCTGTAAAATGTGTATAAGCCTACCTTTCAAGGCTTGTGAAATTAAACAATAACGTGGTAAGCAACTGCCACCATATCTGTCATATAGTGGATGCTTAAAAAAATAGCTGTGATAATTATGTGTGTGTGTGTGTGTGTGTATGTGCTTACTCATTAATTTAAAAGGCTAACAGTTATTAAGGTATTAAAACTGGCTTCTACTGACCCTGGAAGGGCCCTACAGAGTTGCCTAAGTGAGAAGGATTTAACTGCAAAACCAACACATGTAGTAATTCATAACATTTGACTTTGTAACTTCTCTTATGCAGTCCTTACTTGAAATTATTATTTTTTTCCCTCTGTGCATAAATGCATATGTCTGTCTACATCAGCAGTAACATGGTTATCACTATATTTCACTTACATTTGTTGTGGAATATAAGTGCCATTTATGGGAAGTTCCTCGTATATCTTTTTATGAAGAATGCCTTTTATAGGGAGTCTTCATTTTTGAGAAACTAAAATTGAGCTTTGGTTTTATCTTATAGCTTTCCTACAAACCATACCAAACCAAAAGTGTGCCCTAAATTTGAAGAAAATTTATCTAAGCATATTTTTTGATGCAATGGCAGATAGTTATTGTTTTCAATTTATATAGACTCATCTAACTCATAATCATTGATAAATTTAATAATTTAATTTTTAAATGCTGAAATACAAATTGGAAAACTGATATATTTCAAATTATTCAATTGAATAGTATTCATTGAGCAGTAAATAATTATATCATGCTACATGAGTCCTTTCTTGAGATTTTACATATATTTTTCCTTTAATACACAGTAGGACCTATGCTGTCTATACATTATAGTTCTTCTGATTAACATAAAAAAAAATGTTGGAAAGGTTAAGTTTAGAATGCTTAGAAAGATTAAAAAACAGTAAGTGGCAGAGACACTTTCTCTGGTCTTTCTGGATCCAGAACTCTTAACCACCTTGTTACAATGTTTCTTTTTATTACTGTAACCCTGTGATGACTTGTATAGGGTCCTGAGGCTATAACACCTAAAACAAACAAACAAAAAGGACCTAGAACTGGACTGTCCAATATAGTAGCATACTGAGCAATTGAAATGTTGGTAGTGCAAATTGAAACATGCTGTAAGTGTAAAATACACACCAGATTTCAAAGACTTTGTATTAAAAAATAAATAATGTAACACATCTCATTAATAATTTTTATATTGATTACATGTTCAAATGACAACTGGTTAAATAAAATATATTACTAAAATTAATTCCATCTATTTATTTTTCCTTTTTTAAGAGGCTATTATAAAAAATATAAATCACATATGTACCTCATATTATCTATATATTTGACAGGGCTGGTCAAGGAGTCCAGGTAAATAGGCAATTTTAATACAATTCGATAAGAGTTTCAAAAGTTATGAGCACACGGGAAAGGCCTGAAAAATCATGAAAGTTTCCTGAAAGACGTGTGTGCTACAAATGAGTTGTTATTACAGAGATAAAAAGAAGCAAAAGGCATTTCAAGAAGAGAAAATAAAATGTTTCATTCCAGAAGTAAGAAATAGCCCAGCACATTTAAGGAACTTCAAGACATTCAGTAAAGTGCAAAGAGTAGGAAGATAGAAGTGGCAAATGCCTCTAGGATTATAAAAAAAGGATTTTCATTATGAAAGACTGGGAGTTAGTACTGGAGAATCTTGAATATAGCAAATGCCATATGTATCTGCATAGGGGAACTTGACTCATCAAGCAGCTACTGACCCTTTGGTCACAGCCAACCCTGGCCTCAGTAAGGAACGTTAAGCAAAGCTACTAGTGATGTTATTGATTGGAATTTTTGACTTTTATAAATCATATGTCTTTTGTCAAAGACATTTTTAGGGTCTGGTTTTCTTACAATGATCTACAGGGGACCCAAGCAAAAGTATCTTCTTAAATCGGGCCAAAACCAACAAACAAGCATATTAGAAATGAGATGTTTATAGATGTTGGAGTGGATAGTGTATGTACCGTATTTGCTGGCGTATAAGATGATTTTTTGGCCCTGAAAAATATGCCTCCAAGTGGGGGGTCGTCTTATACGCCAGGTACACTTCAGATAGACTGCCCATAGTGCTTGCCCCGTGCCATAGTGGCCTCCCGATGCCCGCCCACTTCATTCCACATACCGTTCAGGCATCAGCAGCGCTGCTGGGTGTATGCTCGGCTGTTATGCGATTTTGCTGTTATGCGATTTTACCACACTCGCAAAATCGCACACAGCCGACCATATAACAAACTCTGTATTTTGAGTGGAAATGTTAGGGGGTCGTCTTTTATACACCGGCAAATACGGTAATTCTGGATGCTTGTCTCATCTTCCATTCAGGTGCTCTGGTTCCCAATTACTATGGTTTGAGCATGCCCATTTTATTCCAATGGGGAGGAATGCTAATGCTCTTCTAAACCTGGGATAGGACAGGGCAAGCCCATTATTCTCTACAAGAGATCCGGAAAGAATCTCTAGCTGGAGTGTCCTGTAGCAGGATGAGCCTAATTGGAGAACAGGGGGGCTTTAGGGAAGAAAGCCTCACTAGGAAGAGAAAGAGCAAAAGGTCGGAAAAACAGTAAACGCAAAGACACACATTTTCTAAAATCTCCTAAAAGAGTAAGTTGTTCCCCTTTAGATATCCCCAAAGCACTTAATTCTTATAGTTTATTCACTCCCATCAATGTATAAAAATTGTTTATGTATCTGTGTCCTATCTGTCACTGGACTGTGGGCTCCTTGAGAGCTAGGGCCTTGCTGTAGCCTTTATGTCCCCGTGATTAGTAGGACACCTGGGACATTCCCAGTGGTCCACAGATGTTTACATGAGGGTAAGAAAACATGAATGAATGAATCAAGTAATCAATCAACTAATACATTAAAATCCTAGTACTACTATGAACTGGCTAAGTGTCCTTTGGCATGTAATTTAATTTTTCTGGACCTTTTTTATTTGTTCATGAGCTATATGGCCCCAGAATTTTCTTCTAGGCTTAATAGTCTGTGGTTCCATGCACTAAGGAATATAAACTTTCAAGAGTCTCTCTCCTCTCTCCTATAGCTCAATAATTAGAAGAAAAAAAAATAGCAGTAGCAGCAATACATCTATGTGTCAGTTTTTAAATCTACTCAATAATACAAGTATACCAAGGAATTTTATCCTGTTATTTTAATCAGAAGCTCATCCTTTCATTGAGCAAATAAACAACTTATCCACTTGGCTTTTTCAGTTTGTAAGAATATGTTTTAAGTACATGTCCTTGAAGATATTTAAGTATTTAAAAACATAGAAGGAGAATGGAACCATAAAGTCACAAAAAATTATCAAGTTGTTCTATTCCATCTTATTTCAAAGACATTCAAGCATTTTCAGCAACTATGTATGCATTTGCCACCTCTGTTCATGTTTTAAATAATTCCTGGAACAGAAACACACACTGAGTACTCTCTGGTAATCTGTGAAATGAAACAGGTGTGCTTGAAATAATGGAAGAAGAGTTCCCCGGGCAGTATGCTGCTGCTTTCTAAACCAGTGTGTATTTGTGGAGTCCCTGAGTGTGAGTATTTTCTGTTTTCATTTAGTCTTCCTCAAAGTTCCTTGGGATAATTCTAACTAGCATTTATTCAAGATCAATTTTGGAAGAACTAAGTTACTTTCTATGACACAGGCTTTTGAAAAATACCTTAAGTCACTCTCTTTATAGTGACTGCTTCTAAATTCAGAGCTAAAGTTATTTTATACACCGCAATTAAGTTAAAATGGTGATAGAGTAGTTTAATGCCTTTTATGAAATTGCCATACTTCTGACATATCACATATTGTCATGCTCTGAAAAACTCTAGCACAGTAAATTACTCTGAGAATCACATAGCACCTATTTTTTTCTTTTTTTATTGCAGAGTGGAAATTTTCACCAAATTAATTTATTCATTCAACACACACTTACTGATCAACTAGGATATGTCTAGATTCTTTAATATAAATACCAAAGGTCCTGCCTTCAGGATTGTACAGTGTCATCGGAGATACAGACACACACGGAATATTAAAATACAGTTTATAGGAAAATTGATGGAAATTGGTAGAAGGGTAGGACACTACATTAGAGTGTTCAGAGAAGCAGGTATCAAGACAATGTTAGACCTGCAAGAGATTTATTTGGGGAGGAGGCAGGGAAAAGTTGGGATAAGACTTGAGATCAGGATACAGATCTGATACTTATGGGAATGGGAGGCAGGGTACTTAAGATAGGAAGCGTTTAGACTGCATCATAATTCCTACAAAAGCTCAGCCAGGGTCATGGAAATCCTAAAGGCAGTCATTTCAGTGAAGGAGGCCAGCTTCTTATGAAAATGGGCCTGCCTGTGCTTTGTCGTTGGCTGGGAGCAAACATGCATGACCTTGACTGGGATGTACCAGTGAATCCAAAGGGGCAGAAGGTGGGGCCATCAGTCAGGCAAGCCCCCCAGAGCAGAAGATATGAATGGCGCATTTTGCCCCCAAACACTTGGATTGGGAATATCTGCCTAAAAGAGATGTGATACCTAATCTAAGACTTAAGAGTTGGGTGCAGAGATGGTCACATGAAGGATGGTAAGTGTTAAGTTATTCCCACAAAGAGGTATAGCGTGAGTTAAATCATAGAGGGGTGGCAAGAGTTAGCTATGGAGGCAATTATTAGCAGTTGGATATTGGTGGAGCATAAAAAATAAATAAAACAGGAAGTGGTAAAAGATGAGGCTAGTGAGGTCAGGCAGAGGCCAAATAAAAAATGAATTTATGTTGCAATATAGTTATCCAGTGGGGAATGGGGAGCCATGGAAAGGATTTATTTGAGGAATGTCATCATAATATATGAAATTTAATAAATCACTCTAGTAGTTGCTGAGAAGGATAGACAAGAATAGAAAAAGCTAGATCCATGTGTAAACTGGTTAAGATAGGACTTATATTAAAACAATAGTCACAGGAATGAAGAGAGGGTGCATGGTACATTTAATATATAAAGTAAGATAAGATTGTGGGATATGAAAGAATTAGATTCAAGGATGACTTGCAATCGTGTGTCTTATTTGCCTGGGTAGATGATGGTATTATTGACCAAACTGAAATAGGAACCTAGGAGTGGTATCAAAGAGTGTGTACACTGTCAGATCAGTTGGGTGCAGAACTTTCAGGAACACCAGTTTTCTTAGATCATGAGATGAGAAAGAGCTCACAGAGAACAGAAAAGATGTCTTTAGGTAGATATGCAGAGACTTCTGACAAGGTAAAATTACAGAATGTATAGATGTATCAGGTTTCAAGAAAGGAGGAGCACATCATAGTGTGCTAGAGTTGCTAGTGCATGCTTGTGATAGCTGATTATTGCATTTTTAGAATTTTACGAGCCACTTGTTATTCATAGCCATTATTAAAAATTAAATGATATAAACTTAAAATAAAATAAATCATTTAAAAACAGGGGTAATAAATACTCACATTTTATCACTTCCTAATTAGTTTACTACATTTTGTTATTATCTATGATCTTAAGGTAATTTATGTCTCTTATGTCTGTGTAGTGAAAACACAATAATAGTGTGCCATTGCATATCTCTTCCCAACTCTGTGTTCATTATATTGGGAGCTTGAAGTCAGCCATGTCTGGAGTATTTTTATCTTGGAGATTGGCAAATGCTATAAATAACAGCTTTTTTCTTAGAGAGCCATCTATTGATGGGATTCTGGTCATGGGTAACCTAAGAAGTAGTTTCAATTTAGATGCCTAGGAGCAAATTTAGTTTATTACAATCGAAGCCTTAGGCCATTGGGCTTTATTCTTTCGGGAACAGATTGAGACCAGTTGCAAGAGACTTGAGTTTGTTACAGGTTCAAGCAAGTGAGTCAATAGGAAAGGAGAGGCTAAAACAACCCTACTGCTGGGGAATAATTGAAATATCCTGGTCCTTCCATAAAGAGGGAGCTCAGATGAATGAGTTATCCTTATATAGAAGAATTACTTTCTCTCTGGGCTTGGAATAGATATCACCAAGTATGGGTATAACTAGTGCAATAGGAGTGATAGAGTAGTATTGAGTGGGAATAAGGGGGATATGAGGTCTTAGGTATCGCTGATGAAGGAGGGTCAGGTCATTTTCTGGGACTGTGTTAAACCGGATTGGAATAAAAGTTGGTGTTGACAAGCACAAGGGAAATGGCAGATGGACGTTGCCAAAGACTCAGCTGAGCTGGGGGATTTTAAGTGTGCATTGTTGTTCGTCTGAACAGCTGGACTCGGCTGCTGAGGTGCAGGCATGGGGAAGGTGGGTGACGGCACTCTCTAAATTGGGGAGGTTGAGTATGATTAGCAGCAGAAGGACACAGATGAAAGAGCTTTAAAGGTGCTGGATTGAAAGTAGTTTAGGTTTAGGTGATCAATGCACACTAACTAAGGAGGAAAGGCCAGGAGGAGATTAAAAGCCCCAAAGAGAAGAGATGGTATTTCACCAAACATTAGCTGAGAGGCAATGAAGGTCCTGATCTGACCAGGGACAGTCACCTGGGTTCCAGGCTCCCAGGATGAACTTAGCTTTCTAGAGCAGTGAGAACTCCGGTTAGGACAGAGGCCCCTACTATTTCTGTGGACCCCATTTCAATTTGGGACATGAATCTCAGAATGGGTTAAAATACATGGAAAAGAAGCCCTGGTAAGAGAAGGGAGGAGAACTCTCTTGGGTCAGATCATCATGGTTGTGTCTTCCTAATAGGTCAGAGATTGGCCCAAGAATTAAAGGGAACATGGATGGATGGATAAATTATCTTTGTACTCTAAACCTTGAACTGACCTGTGACTAGAAGCAATAATCTTTAATCTGTAGAAATAGTGTATAAATGCCCAATTCTAAAATCAAGTAAGTGACAATACAGACACATACAATTTTTTTTTTCTTCAATAACTTGCTGACTAAGCATCAGTTCAGAATCTTGGACTGTAGTGGTCTGGACCTGGAATGGGGAATGGGGAGAATCATTCAGCAACCTCTTTCGAAGCTGAATGCTTCTTGATTCAGAAATCCATCCCGTAGCACAGGAAATTCATATCTGTATGCCTGGCCTGAGTCTGTCATTAATTAGAGTTCAGTTTTTTGTTTTGTTTTGTTTGTTTTTTGTTTTGTTTTTCCTAGGGTCATTTCCTTTAAAAATAAGGGGTTTGAAAGACATGACTGTCTTAGCTAGGGATCCTATAAAATGAACAAAACAAAACAAAACACAAAAAAACAACAAAAAACTCACTGAACTAATGTCAAGCAAAAGAAGTTTATTTGAAAACTGCAGGGGAAGCTCCTAGGCCACAATATCAGTCAGCATAGTTGGATCTCACGTCGTAAACTCCCGTGTGTGTGTGTGTGTGTGTGTGTGTGTGTGTGTGTGTGTGTGTGTGTCTGGGACCACTTGCCTCTCACCTCTGCCTCTCTCTCTATCTCTGCTTTATTTTCACCTTCCTTCTCTCAGCAAACTGGTTTTCTCCACTTAGCTATCAGTGACAGACTATTGGCTATCACCCCTGAATCCACTATGAACTTAAGGCTCCAGTCTCAGAATCTTTTGTTTGAAGTTTTTTGTCTTTTGATTTCAATACTGAGGGAGAGAATCTAACTGGCTTAGCTTGGATCAGGTGCTCATAAAGATGTGACCCTGTGGCCAAAACTCATGGGACACAAACATGCCATCAGAGGAACCATGGAGATTCTTCCCAAGAGGGAGACATGGGGCTGGGCACACTTCTTAAACATGCCATACAGTAACCTTAAAGGCTACCTCATTTTCTGATCATATGCAGTTCTTTGACTCTTCAAACCTCTCCATAGTTTTATGCTAAGTTTCTACTATAAATGTAGGTCCTTCTAGATGTGTTATTCTAGAAAGCTTGTTAATAGATTGTTTTTTCCTGTACCAGCTTTTGTCTCAATAGCTTGCGGATTTGCTGGTTGATGTCTTGTGTTCTAACACAGGGTTTGACTGGCAAGTAGTTTGTGCAACATGAATATTACTTGTGAGTCCTTCCTTTGCGTGCAACCTCTAGAGAGCCCTGATCCACAACATGTCCACTGCCCCAAACTCACTGATTTCAAAATACTCAGCTGGGTAACTGTAATCACTACAAGCACAACTATAAAGACATGTAAGTTGCATGTGGAGACTGGATGTGTGTCAAGAAATAGCCAAAAACAAGGGAACATGAGCACAGAGCAAGCTGGTGAGAAAGCCACAGAGAAACAGCACATGGGAGACTTAGAGGCTTTGAATTATATCCCAACCTCTACCTTTGCTGTTAGAGAACATTATCTTTTTCTCTTCCTGTCTCTTTTACCCTGTCAGGCTGGTTGCAAACCAAGAGTATAAACAACACTATTATAGGAGGATTCAGAGGATGATCTTAACGTGCTGGCAAAAGGCTCCTAAACCAGCTTGGGATGGACAAAAGCATCAGGAAAAGCAACCCAGAGGAAGGGGCCAGAAATCGATTCCGTTATGCTTTATAACGTATAAAATGAGGGTTTGCTGCTGAAGCTGGAGACAGAAGTCGCAGAAGCTGGGCATGTTATTCTAGGCATGTTCTCCCTCTGCTAGATTTTATAGCATGTGGAGTCACTTCTCCCTGTCTTGCCACAACGTCCACCCCCTGCTCACCCATAGACTTCCCTCACCCTTTACAGGCTACTCACATCAAATCCCGATCTAGATGAGGAGGGGAGGCCTCCCAGTTACCCAGCCTCCCCATGGGCAGCTCCGGTGCAAGTTCAAACTTGCTTCTTGTTCTTTATTTGATCAATTCTGACAGCATGTCAGCTCTGTTCTCTCTTCAGTAGCTATCAGATACTGATGGGTGGAGCAGGTGTGCTTCCTGGGGTGTAAATAAAATGACGGCCTGAACTCCAAGTCCCTTTCAAGAGCATAATTCCTGTTATCTGGACAGAAACGCAGAGCTGTCTCTCTCATGTCTCCTTACAGCTCGGGTGTGACAGAGCGCTCTGCTGATTCCTGACAGACCTCCTGGCAAACCAAGCTTGAACCAACAATGCTGGCAAAACCTTCCTTTAAAGCCTCTACAATCCATCTGCTAAAACACAAGTGGAAATACTTCTTGTAGTGGATCTCAGGCCGGGGAAGGATTGCTGTGTCCAAGGCGGTGCTTGAAAATGCATGGGGCACTTTCGTGTGTCCTGATGCAGGAAAAGGATTGCTACTGGCATTTAGTGCCTGGAGGCCAGGGACACATAACACTGTCCCTCACAATGAAAAATTGCACTGGAGAAAATGCCAATATGGCTTTGTGGCGAAACCAGGCTTGATCTCCTGGGGCCTGTACAGCAGTGCACAATACTCCCTTGCCTGCATTCCCAGATCCTAAATAGGACCCCAAGCCCTCTGTGAATCTATCATCTAAATCAATGGCTTCAAACCATTTGGTTCACACACCCTATGGGAGAATCAAGAAAAATAGCTATATATCCCCTCACACATTTTTTAGTTGACATCTACAATTTTTCATCATAAATGTAAATAGTTGCAGAGCATATAATTTACAGCATGTTGTAAAAACTAACATTTAAATGTAAAACTGTTGCATCACGCTTCTAAATGCATTCAGTGGAATCTAAACACTAGGGTGATTTTAATACCCACCGTCATCCGTTTTAAAAAGAGAAGGATATGCTCTTCTTTAACAATAAGAAATCTTATTTTGTGACTTTTTCCTTTGAACTTGTATTTCTAATCCACTTTCTCTACATAATTTTATCCTAGTGTAATATGTTATGCTTGAAGGTCTTTTATTGATCAACCTATCAAACTTCTCTGAAACAAAATATGTATGTAAATTAGATTACTTAGAAATTCCCATTTCCTGGGACATAAAATTCTAAGTGTTAATTTTTTCTTCTAGATTTAGTTATCATCACAATTATTATCCATACATTGATCAAAGTCTCATAAACATATTTTTAACATTAGTAAATAATTGTTAGAGATCAAAGAAGAATTTTATTTGAAATGCATCTCAATCAGAGAAATGATTTTGTTTTCAGTTAGTGCGTGTATCCACGAATGAACATTACTTATGGATAGAAGAAAATGGGATTCAACATCAATTTTATTTCTATTTTTCTATTTGTTTATTGAATGTTGACACTGAGGAAACTTTTTCACGTATGTACGTGAATGGGAATGGAAAGATTTTGTTATAACAACTTTCCTGATTTTTAAAATATTTTTCTGAATAATATGCCAAAGATCATTCTGACATATTTCATCCAAAAATAGTTTTAATGGTACATCTGTTGTCACTTTTATTAGGTCTCCTTCAACGCCATCGGAAGCAAAACTTAGAAAACCCCATCGCCAAAATACTTAATAACTTAGTGGCCATGGTGAGAGAGGTTTCCTGATGTATGTATATATATATATATTTTTTTTTTTTGGTAGAAAAAAGGTGGTTTCTCAAGAAAAAGTAAAATAAGAGAACTTACTTGATGTCCCCCTTAACCCCAGGAGTTTGCTTAAGTGGTTGGGATTTAGGAAGGGTGTGCAGAAAAATTGTGACAAAAGCACCTGTGTATCTTAGTGCCCCTGAAACATTTTTTTGGCCACCCAACTATATACAAACCCTAGTTTAAAGTGAACTATTATAAATAGTGTAAAATAATTTGCTCTCTCTACTTCATCCTCACGTCTTTTATTCTGTCTAGACCTCTGTCATTTTCATTTAGACCAGGAGTTTTTAAAATATAGTGTGAGAAATATAATGTGGACCATATATGTAATTTTAAATTTTCTATTCTAGCAGCCACATTAAAAAAGTAAAGAAACAAAAAACAAACAAACAAAAAAAACCCAGGTACTATTAATAATATATCATTTATTTAACCACTATGTGCAAAATATTATCATATATAAAAATTAATGGTGATATATTTTATATTCCTTTGCGTATTCCTTGGCGTTTAAGTCTTTCATATCCAGTGTATATTTCACATTTATGACACATCTCAATTTGGACTTGCCACATTTTAAGTGCTTAATAGCCCATGTGGCTGCTGGCTACCATATTCCACAGTGCAGCTCTCCAGTGCTATTAATCATTTTTAAATACCTAGCTCGCACTTCAATTTTGAATGACTCCTCATTTTTTTCAATACAAAGTCTAAACTCCTTAAGAACTGTGGCCTACTTTCCTTGATAATCAGGTCCCAGCTTGTATCTCTAGCCTCATTGCTCACCACTCCTCCAAGCTCCAGAGCACCAGAATAATTCTATGCTCTGCATATCCATTTCTCTGCATATCCATTTCTCTTTCTTATTTGATGGTCTCTTCACAGATCCTGTTCCACTATGCTCCGTTTACCTTCCTTCACCTCCATTCTTTGAGATTTAGTGTTTAGTAAAAGGTCTGGCACAGAAGCTGGACTGAATAAATACATTATTTAGTGAGGTTACTTATTAAATGTATTTAATGAATAAATCTACCCTGTAAAGTGTGTGGGGGGAGCCAGCAGTTACATTTGCAGAAAAGGGGTGGGAGAGCTTTTAAGAAGACACATATGATATCTCACTTTGCTTAGATACAAAGACTAAATGCTTTATTCCCAGGATATGAGGTGTGTGTGTGTGTGTGTGTGTGTTTTGAGGGGGGGGGGGAGGAACCTGGCTGAGCAATTGTGTCTGCTTTTCTTATCAGATCAGAAAGGGGCCTGTGAAATGAAAATGAGAGGGTACAGGAGGATGACACCTCCATCTATATGAACCAAACACCTTGCCAAGCTCAGCTCTCACAGGTTGGCTCATAGCAGTTTGCAAAGCTGTCTTTAAGAGCAAGTAGTTGACCCCAAAGGGATGAAGCAAAAAGTGCAAAGTTTCTTTGACTATGCTGATATTTTCAGAGATGAAACATCTCTCTCCCTCATGGCTTTTTAAATGGAAGACATAATCGATAGACCCAATATTGGAAATGATAATGAAGGTTGTTTGGGAGTCTCCCCTAGTCTGGCTAATAATATTACAGAGAGCTTTGTCTGAAGTGAAGAGATGCCATCCTACCACAGAACTGGCCATATTAGAGTCCTAGCTCCTTGGATAATTAAAACACTCATTTGACAGCTTTGAATCAGTTCAGGAGCCCTAAGATTTCAGAAAGCCACTTCTACAGCCTACACTTTCTTTCCAGAGTCTTTTGTTCAGAGCAGCTTAGCCTGAGGTCAAAGCAGTTGTTAAAGTCACCTTTGTTTCCCGTCTCATAGCCCACGGATGGGGGTAATGGACAATATACACCTATTTGTTGTGTTAAAGTAAGTTTAAATTACCTAATAATTATCTAATATGCAAGTGCTTAAAACATACATATCCCAGGATTAATAGCAGCTATGTATTCATTTATTTAAACAAATTCTTGAGTCCCAAATATGCACACAGCACTGCGCTAGGATTTAGGGGTACAATAAATGATCAGTTAGACCACCTCCCTATGCCTAGGATTTTAAAATCTAGTGAGGGAGACCTACCAATTCAGTACCTGACATCAAGAGACACACATGTAGTATTTGTTAGAAAGTAAAGTAATTCTGGGATTTAGGAGCCAGGGTCCGGGATCATCATATTCCCAACAGCCAATGAATGATCAGCACAAAGCAAGAGCATGATGAATGTTGGATGATCGGGGGTTATTTTTTCCCCTTGTTTCTGTAACTCCAAATCGTAGTGCTCCTCTCTTCTCAAAAGGTTCAAGAAAGGGGGAGGGAGAGAAGAAAGGAGATTTTCTGCTTCCGTTTATCAGGCCAGCCATCCACCTAGTCCCCCTTCCCTGGCCTTCTGCACTGCAAAGTTCGACTTCTGTTCACCCTGGCAACATGCCATCTACCTCCCCCCAGAATTATTCTTTGGGAGGCTTTTTGGTTCTAAAGTATATTTCTTGGAGAATCTGAAAAAAATCTCTTTCAGGAGAACTTTTCAGTGAGCCTCTGCTGCACAAGGGGCTTATGTGAGTCACTGGACCCAGCTGGCTAGCTGGAAGCTACTCAGACATTAGGGAGATTATGATTTTGTTAGTTTAGAAACTACATGAACTGTACAACTTTGCGTTTGCCTAGAAGACCCTGTTCAGATATGGCAAACAAGGAAAATATAGTAGCAGTTTGCTAAATTTACTACTAAATTTGTTTCCCATCATTATTAATTGCCCTGATATTTGTGAACAAACAGGAGTTTTGTCTCTCTTACTTAATTGAAATTTCTTTATAAGTAAACAGAAGTGTCAGAAATGACCGTGTATGTATGCACATACATATCTATGGGCTTTCAAATCATTTATTCATTTAGCAAAGGTGATGGAATTCTTTCTAAGTAGAATGCCCTGTTAAAGGTGCTAAGGAAAGAGAGCCGGCACAAGCTCTAGTTGAGACCCTACTGTGTCTTTGGCTCTTTGTACACAGACACAAGCCTATTAAATCCTCATGATTAGTAGCAGGTTTTATATTGTTATCTACATTTGAAAGTGAGGAATCCAAGATCAGAGACATTAAATAATTTACCCAAGGTCACATAGGGCTAGAGTTTACCTGTCTGCCCAACTTGAAAAGTGGGATTTTTAAACCAAATCCTTGCTATCCCAAAATGATGCACAATGATAAGTAATATTTCTTGTCTACTTGCAACTTCCTCATAATCTAAATGAGTGATTCTCAACAGGGCACAATTGTGTTACCCCAAGGGACATGTTTCATTTATATGGAGACGTGTGTATGGAGACATTTGTCATGGTCGTGGCTGGGGGTTGCTACTGGCATCTAGTGGGCAGAGGCCAGATATGCTGCTCAGCCTCCTACACTTCACAGGGCAGCCCCCATAACAAAGCATGGTCCAAACTGTCAATAGTGCCCAGGGAGAAAGCCTGGTATAAAGGACAATAGAGGAGACCACGTTAGCTAAACTTATTCTACTCACTAGAAATAAAAACAATACCTACTCTAAATTGTTTTAAATAACTTATCAAAATACTTTGTATCATTAGAGGAGGAATTAAACAACTGAAGACTCTGAAGGTTGTTCAAGGGTCATAGTAACAGGAACTCCTGGACTTTCCTCTCTAAAACACTGCAATAAACATGCCTCACTCAGCTTCTAGCATTCAGTCTCTCCTTCTAGGAGAAAAAGAAGTCAGATTAACTCAGTTTGGGTCAGGTGACTGTCTCTATATATTCCAGCCCACCCATCTGTATTAGAGACCATTTCTAAAAAAGGCAGCCTCCCCAAGATAGGGCCACCAGCCTGTATTCATTTCCTGCTGACATGGGTCAGTAAGCACTGTCACCTGAGGTCATAGATAATATATATCATGTGAGTTCAAGATGAGTGATCATATGAATCTTCTTGAGCATCTCAGATCTATACATATATATCTCCATAAAATCTGAGTTGTGTTTATCTTGGCTGCTCGGAAGCTTGGAGCTAAATGTAATCATCAATTA
>NW_017732108.1:979177-998798 GCF_001890085.2 Hipposideros armiger | reverse complement strand
TGCTGACAATTTACAGGCTGATACTTCTCAGGTAACGTCCTATAGTGTAAGAAGAGCAGCCAGCTTTAGTGGAACCAAAGCCACCAGAAGAAACCTGTTGATGTTGGAGGGAGTAACTGCTTCACAGAGAAGAGAGAGCTGCCAGAGAAGGAGGCTGCCTGTAGAAGGCACATTTAAGGATCTTTAAGAAAACAGGGTGACTATTTCTATGGAGTCTGTTGAGAAAAGTAATTTGAAATATCTTGTTTACTTAAAATAAGCATATCAATATTGTGGAATTTACTACAAATGTTGGGATAAATGTATGTATAAACAATACCCAAGACTGAAGGTATTCTACATTTGGAGATTGCCTCTTTGGGCTGTGGCCCCAGACACTCAGCATAGGCACCTATGTGTCTGCAGCGTGGGGATGCTTTCAAGGACACATATGAAAAGCTCTGAGTCAAGGACATAGGTTCTCCGACTTTGGAATCCAGTAGATATTTACAAAGTGGATGATCTTAAACACATCACTTAACCACTGTGAACCTCGCTGTTAAATAGGAATGAAAATGTCAAACACAAGACTCATGAGTTGATTAAAGGATATAACGAAAAGCTCCACATACCTGGTCCATAGTAGATGCCAAATTATTGTGAATGGCTTCCCTTTCTTTCCCACCTCTCTGCACATTGTTATAAAACCAACTGGAAACCAGTGACAGCTCCCCTGTGGGTTTCTTTTTCAGCAGCAAATCTTTGGTTCAACTTCACTGTGTTGCACAGCTCAGCAGGCGAGCACTGGGTGCAACAAAAAAGTTATGAAATGCAATCTGTCTCTTTAATAAAAACAGGCAAATTACAAACATAAAATTCATTCACAAAATACAGAAATAATTAGTTCACTGCACTGTTCACAATATCCTGTTTCTCAAGTGCCCTAAACCAGGATATTCCACTGAAACTCGTGACGTTTATTGATCTAATTTATAGCTTTTTGCTGTTTGTTGGAACCATAGATTATCAAGACTAGACAATATTAGCACAGGAAATCAGGATTCATCTAATAGAAATAGAAATTCCATTTATTCTCCACATGTTATAGTTAAACACCCTGTTTTTTTTCAAGTTCAAATCAAGGCACTGCAGAAATTTACAAGCTGGCATTTATAAATGCATGCAGTAAATAGGTGGAATAAATACTACCTTGTTACTTTATTAAACAAATATTCTAAATTAAGCTGGAAAGTGCTGAATTGAGGGTAGTTGAATGTGCTGGTTAGTAATAAAGTTAAGGAGCTCATTAATCCCAGCAGTGTTATCCATTAAAAACATGGAAAGAGGAGACAGCGCATGTTCTGGAAAGAAGCAGGCACGCGTGGGTTTCAATCCCAGCTCCACCATGTAAATATCGCTAAAGTGCACAATTCACAATTTCCTTAAGAAGATGGCATAATAATACTCACCTTACAGGGCTGCGAAGACAGAAGAACAACAGATGTCTGCAAAGTACCAAGCACAGTGCTTGCCCATGGAATGTGATTCATAAACGCTGCTTTCCTTTCTTTTGAGTACATTTTAATAAAATAGCGGATGATAGATCATCTGTATCATTGCTTTTCAACTTTTTAAAAAGCCGTAAGATTTTCTTCTCCCATGTCTTTTTGGTTTTGTCTTTTTGTTGTGGTTTGTTTGTTTTTTTCCAAATAAAACCACACACAGCAGCTTATTACGTGAAGATTTCTGTTGGATGACACTTTGTGTATGTGTATGTACGAAGGTCAGGCAATTAAGTTCATGAGCTCATCCTAGAAAAAGTGTTACTATATACTTCATTGCTGAATATCACTACAGTCACCTTTGAAGTACTCCCCTCGGGAAGCTATGCACTGACGCCAGAGCCTAGTCCACCCTTCAAAGCAATTTTGGAACTCTTTTTCTGGAATGACCATCAGAGCTGTCGTCGTATTGCCCTTAATGTCCTGAACGTCATCAAAATGTCTTTCTTTCAATAATTCCTTTATCTTCAGGTAAAGAAAGAAGTCATTGGGGGCTAGATCAGGTGAGCAGGGAGAGTGTTCCAATACAGTTACTTGTTTACTGGCTAAAACCCCCCTCAAGACAGTGCCGTGTGAGCTGGCGCATTGTCATGATGCAAGAGCCATGAATTGTTGACGAAAAGTTCAGGTGGTTTTCATCTAACATTTTCATGTAGCATTTTCAGCACTTCCAAATAGTAAACTTGGTTAACTGTCCAGTTGGTACAAATTCATAATGAATAATCCCTCTGATATAAAAAAAATGGTTAGCAACATCATTGCAACAAGTTCATGAACTTAATCGTCAGGCCTCGTATGTGTAAACATGTACACATTTGTTTAAAAGTTGTTGAATGAGGATGAGGGAGCTGAAAATGTTAGTAATATTAATGAGAAATAGCTTTTTAAAATGGGGAAATGCAATTGAATTTACCACAATGTCAGGATGGGCCCCTGCTGCTCTGGAAGCAGAGTGATGGGGTAAAATCAGGCAAGAGACATGCGGGGTTGGAGGGGTGAGTACAAATCCTGTTCCCGGACTAAGGATGCACTTTACTGCTCTGTGTCTCAGTTTAATCACCTGGAACTGGATAGATACTCAGAGATTTCCACTTCCCTATGCTATTATGTAAAGAAAAGTATTCTTTCATTAACTAGCAAAGCTTCATATTTTTAGCATATAAAAGACTTTCATAAATCTCTCATTTTTGTGCCTAGAGTAGTGAGATTTCTAAATGTGGTCTTTCATTAAGGATTTGATATTACATACAAGTACTGAGGCCTCAATAAAATCGTTATGAAAGAAATTGTATTTGCTTGATTCCATTAGTATTTGATGTAATGATCTTTATTAAGAATGTCAGAGTTCAACCTTTTAATATTTCTACCAGCCTATGAAATATATTATAATTATACTATTTTCACCCCTAGAAATATTCAACATTTAGAATGGGGGATAGTCTGCTTTGCTGTCACATGTCACCAGGGCTGAGGCAGAGGAGTGATGAACTGATAAGATTCAGGGGAAAGGCCAGGACACTTTGAAATCTCCCGCTCTCTATCCCCTCCCCCCACTCCCTGTCTGTCAAACTCATTGAGGAAAAGTGTTTGTGAAGAATGTGTAAAAACATGACTTAAAACTGCGGCTTTCAGAAAACAATTTTACAGAGGAAAGGTAACAGAGTAAACCTACTTCTCATTCTAATGAAGATGATGTGGCTTTGAGTTTTCGCCCACCTGAAGCTGAACACTAGAGAAATCAAGGCAGAAGCCTACCCGCACTTGGTATTTATTACAGTCTCACACAGAAAGCACCAGAAGTGCCATTTGCATTGCAAATTCAATGTTCTCTATAGTTTTGCTGATTTCCTAAACTGTATCAGTGGCTTGAATTATCTGCCTTTTCATTTTCCAAGTGGTCTTATAGCCAGACCTGCTTTCAATGGCTAATAAAAGAAAATCTTCCTAAGGCAAAATGAAAGAAAGCCAAGGTGGGTAGTATAATAATAATAATAACCATAGCAATAACGACAGCACTGCTTATTTTACAAATGACAGAGTTCTTCAAGAGGCAGCATGATGGACTCTGGACTCTGGAGTTATGTACATCTGGGTTTGGATACTGTGTCACCTTGGTGAAGTTATTTAGCATTAGTTTCCTTTTCCATAAAATAAGAACAGAAATTATATCTACCTAATAGGGTTGTTGAGATAATTAACTCTAATAATACGCACACATTGGTATTAGATGAGATGATGACTGTTAGCTCTCTCTGCTTTATTTTTATGTTTTATGAAGATCTAAATTACAGACGAGGAAGCTGAGACACAGCTCCATAGTCATAAAGTTAATAAGAGGTCGAATCAGACAGTGAAGTCCAGATTGTTGGCTTCATCTCATTCTCATCTTTCTGTACCATCACAAATTGATTCACAAGAATAGTTTCTCTACCCAGCTAAGTTTCATCAGTAATCACTTTTAGTGGCCTTTATTAAACAGGCATATTTGACCGCACTTCCTGGGAACTGTTAGTACATTCAAAAAGATATCATAAACACAGTAAAACCCAGCCGTGGTGTGCTAACTTGGATCCAAATTCCTTTAAGTCCATAAAATATAGGGTTGCACTATTGTGAAGTTATTGGAATGACCAGTATTAGGCTGCTGCTGAGAAAGTGAGTAAATGGACAGTTGACTTATGTCTGGGTTTTCATTGTGTGTGACACATGATTGCAAAATTTAAACTGTAATCACTTCATTCGGTTAAAAGTTGAAGGATAATATTGATGTGGTTTGACTCTAAGAGTAATGATAACTGTAACTATGGCAGGGAAAATGCATATACATATGATGCATATATAAATATATATAAAATATATGTGTATACACACAAATACTCATACACACACACGTGTGTGTGTGTATACATATATGCATAAATATATCTGTGTGTCTGTGTCGGTGTAGTAACTAACATAACCTTAAAAATACATTATCTCTAATAGGAAAGAATTTAAAAGGCTTTCAGGGACAGATGTGTCTTATAATCTACAAATATGGATGCATAGCTTAGTGAACTAATGTCAAACTCTAAGAGGCATCTATGGCATCAGACACTGTTCGAGTGAATAATTTTACTAATTTCACAATATACAGTTCTTCGAGCATTTACTAATTATTTACAGCTTGATCCATTAGAATAAGGCTTAAAAAATATTAACGCTCAGATACATGGCTTATCTTCTTTTATAACACTAACCCTCAATTCCCATTCAATTTTGTTAGAAATAAACAAACATATTAACACCTTCCATATGCCTGAGCATCCTGCCATTAGCAAAATTCAAAAATGAATCATCTAGCACTCCTGCCTTGATCTCACAAGCTAGTCAGAAGACTAACTAACATCAGTGTTTGATCTGCTCCTGTTTTCCTTCTTTCTGTTTAGTGGGGACATGTTTTGTTTTCCACCACGGTGGCTTATGGGATGCTTTGCACCACGCATCCCAGCAATTTACCATCAGGAACCTCTCCACCATATCAGGCTCCAAGCCTCTGAAGAATGGGGATTCAACTGCACCTGACTTTTAACACCTCAGCAAGAAGGTGCTAATTCACTTTCTTAAGATGGCTAATTAGATGTGGGATACTCTACTTTATCTTCTTATTGCAAGGGAGAGATGGCTCACTGCATACTTCAAGAAATATTTTAAGCAGTCATTTATTGGTTTCTTCCCCTTTCAGGTTTTTAAAACATTTTAAAACAAACTTTTGTAAATAGATGTGCAGGACGTGTTGTGCTTTCCACTGAGTTAGAACATGTCAAAGTGTGGTCCTGAGACCCATGGGGGTCCCTGGTCCTTCTCATAAACTTCATGATGTCAAGACTATTTTCATAATAACCTAAGTACTAAGAAATATAGTACTAAGAAATTATTTGCCTTTTAAACTGTGTTGGCGCTTGTACCGACAGTGCAGAATCAGTGGTGCTGAAAACTGCTGACCTGTAGCGTGAAGCGCAGCACTGGCTCCAAACTGCACAACTGGCATTGTGTTCTTCTGCAGCACTTTCCGGGTTTTGTTTTGTTTTTGTTTTTAAAGCCAATTTGACTTCAAAATATCCTTCATGAAGTAGTAAAAAGTATTTTATTAAATCCTGAACCTAGAGGACGCATCTTTTTATAATTCTGTATTATAAAATGGGCACTCAAATGAAACCACCCTGTTGCATATCGAAGTATGATCGTTGACTCTAACAAGAACATTGTTATAATTTTTTCAGTTATGAGCTGAACCAGCCACTTGTTCAAGGGACATCATTTTTACTTGAAAGAACAACTGGCAAACAAAAATATAGTTATTTAGACTTGGTTATTTGAAATACGTATGTAGGTAGATAAATAATATAGATATAGACATAGATATAGATGATATAGATGGATATAGATATAGATATAGATATAGATATAGATTTTTTTAAATGAAGGAAGTGAACTTATCACTTTAAGGAAAACAACTGGCAGTGTTTATTGCCAAAAATAAAATTCCAGGTTCCAAGCAAAGGTTAGAATTTGGGAAACTTGTGTTTACTGCCATAAACTTGATGAATTCCCATTTTGTCATATTTCAGACTGATATCATCATTTTGTGCTAAGTTGAAAAAAACATACCTGGGTTTTTCCATTTTGGGATGAACTTGGCATTTTGAAACTTCTGTAACTGGATTACATGTTATGGGAAGTGAAACAGCTTTGTTTGCAAGTCAGCCAAAGGCTTTTGACAGAGAGATGTTATGTTCCTGAGTGCTAGTCCTTCATGATGCATAAAGTGGTCACGCTAACCTCTCCTAGGGTTGAAAATACCATTATCTATTTCCAGAAATTTGACAGTTTCTACTGACTCTAATTGCAGTGCCTGCTGTATGATAGACACTCTTTGACAGACACCATATCTTTTCATTTCATGGAATTTCATAGTACTGTATAATCTTTCCTGAAGACATTTTAAATGACAATTAGGTACCCAAATTTAAGTCAAAATTTAACTCTGTGTAATGACAATTAAAGTAACTCAGCTCAGGTAACAGTATGAATGTAGCTAACTGGTGTGTGTATAGGCAAAGACAAGACAGCCTCCATACACTCCTCTCCCTTATGGCTGCGTTTTCCTTTCTCACAAAAATTATAAAGCAAATTTCAATTTCAGACATGTTAACATGTGAAAAACATGTATCACTAAATCAATGAAATAGGGTATATATGATATATATGTACCTATACACAAATAGCGTACATGTAACCTATATAGTCTATATAGCTTAAGCCATACATAGCATATATTTAAATTGATCATATAAGTTTGGGATTGTGTGTCATTAATATCACTGTACTGTTATTATGAAATTGTTACCTAAAATGTAGGAAAATTGTATTAACATACTGAATGAGTAGGGATAATTGATTTTTTTCCCAAAAATATATATCTACTGGTTTTTCAAAGAACAAAACAAAACAAACAAACAAAAAACACCCTGATAGCCTATTTTGGGGATTAAATAACACTTAAGAACATGGACTTGTTAAAGAAAAATAATATTTTGACATGATAAGATGATAAGGTACACTTTATTCAGGACTACTGTGATAGAAATAGAGACACTGCAATGATATTTTTCAGAATGATAGAAAGATTGGCCACAAGGAAAAGTGAGGATTTATTGTCAAGGAGTAGGGGGGAGGGGTTGGAGGATGGAAACTTACTGAGGAAACATCACGGGTCCTGGGGGATTTCTGGCTAAAAGACTGGACAGGATTGTTGCTGAAGGCAGACTGAAGCTAGCTGACGTTGCCTGGGCAATGAGGAACCTGATCGGATATCAAGAGTAATCAGATTTTGAAGATGGGGGAGCCTAGCTAAGTGACTTAGAAGTATTTTTGCTAAAATTAGGTGATGTAAAGATGGATACAAAGTCTACAAGTTGAGGTCTAGCTGGAAAGTGGAATCAAAAGAGCCTGAATACAGTTTGGTCAAGGAGAGACTCTTTATCAGCCTATGATTAGAGGAAGACAAAGATGGGTAAATTACATTGAAGGGCAAAGTAAGACAAGCTTTCAGGTCTGTAGTCAGGCCCCACAGAGGTCAGGGAGTATAGGAAATGGAAAGAAAAGAGAGATTTAGTTGGAAAGAGTGAAGCAAGTCCATGAGAGAGGGAATCCTGGGGAGAAACTGGTAAGAATTGCCCAGGGACAGGTCAGCACAAGGGACTTTATAAACTTGGACATCTAATATTCCATTTGAAATCATATGTTGTGATACATCATAGCCATCATATTTCCCTATTGATAGCCCCTCTCCATTTGCGAACACTCACTGCTTTGGGGAAATCAAGGGAAACTTATTTTTCTCCTTGTTTGAGTCAATAAAATGTTGAGTGGAGCGATATTAATCCCATATAGAAGGGACAGTTGAGAGAGTCAGGAAATCTCGATACAAGCATAAATATGAAGGAAGAGGCCACTAGAGGAACATGACCTTCCTGAGGATTATGTAGTCAGTGGAGTAGGGAAGTTTGCATACTAGGGATGGAGTTCCAAGGAATTTTAACTTTTTTACTTAATGTATAACGTATGTACAGCCAAGTGCATACTTCTTAAGCATACAATTTGATTCTCACATATGTATATACCCAGACAGCCATCACCCAGATCAGGATGTAGAATATTTTTAGCAACTAGAAGGCTCTTCTTTACCATTTCCCAGTCAGTTACATACAAGAGGTGCCCATTATTATGACTTCTATCACTAAAGGTGAGTTTTGCAAGGCCTTTTACTTCCACATGGCATGCTTTGGTCAATGGGATATTAACAGGCATAAATTGATCAAAGGCTGAAATGCACTTGTGCAATTGGGCTTGTATTTTTACTAAACCTCTGCCATTGCCCTGACAAGAAAATGTTCCAGGTAGCTCATTAGTTAAAAAAGATTGAGAGACACAAAGGAAAAGTCACCCAGCAACTAAGAAATATGTGGTGCAAGACTGAATGACCCACCTGAGCTAATAATGGGGCTGATGTGATCTCCCTGAGGTACCATTTTTATTAGTTTTCATGAATAAGTCAAACGTTCCATTCTCCCCATGGCTTCAGCTCAATCTGACTACCCTAGGCATCAAGAAAGTACCACTGGGGCCGGCCAAGTGACTCAGTTGGTTAAGAGTTGTCTTAAGAGCGTGAGCTCTGAGCAACAGGGCCACCGGTTCAATTCTCACATGGGCCAGTGACATTGTGCCCTAGCTGAGCTGTCACTGAGCTGACAAAAGGTGACAGGATGGCTCAGCTGATGTAACAACAAGATTGCCTGTTCGATGGTGGGTTATGCCCACCCACAACTAAGACTGAACTCAGCATCTTGAGCTGAGCTGCCACCCGGATGGCTCAGTGGATAAAGTGCGTGCTCTTTACAACAAGGCTGCTGGTTGGGCTCCCATATGGGATGGTGGCTACGCCCACCCACAACTAAGATTGAACACAGCACCTTGAGCTTAGAGGCCACAAGCTGCCGACGGGAAGCCAGATGGCGACTGGTGCCCTCCACAATGAAGATTGAAGAACAACAACTTGGCTGGTCCCCCTCCCCAATTCCCCAACACTGTTTCCCTCTCCTAAGTCCCCAATAAAATATTTTCTGAGAAAAAAAGAAGGTACCACTAAACCACTGACAGCAAATAGTATTGCATGTCTGGGAAATATTCTCTCCTGGATAGCCAAGTCACCCCAAACCAGCCCAACTTCCCAAGTTTCCACAGGATTGAGTCCAGGATATTAGAAAGAAAAGATTATAGGTTTGGAGTCAGACAGTTATGTGGAAAAATCTCCAGATGATCACTTATCAACTGACTTGGGCAGATCTCATCACTGTTCTGAACCTCAGTTTCCCTACATTCAAAATGAACACAATATCATCTCAGTTGGTGGATGTTAGTTATCCACACGCTCCAGGCATTTCTTACCTTTACTCAAATAAGGATGAAAAAAGCCTTCCACTTTTACATCCATAGTCAAATTATTTCCTTATAACAACCCTACAAGACAGATGCTATTATCTCCATTTTATGAAGGAAGAAACTTAGAACAAAATGTTTAGACTTTATTTGTAAGTCATTTGGAAATCGTGGCATGGTTGGAAGTAGGGAAGCTAACTGTATTTACCCAAGAAGGAGAAAATTAGGATATAAACTAGAGGAGCAGGAGCAGGTGAACAGATTCTAGAGATACTTGGAGTATAAAATTGACCTAATGTGATGATTAATGGGACATTAGCGTGGCGACAAGCATAAAGGAGGAGACTGTGATTGGTTCCTTTGGTGTTTGGAGGTACTCGTCACTGAAACTAGGCACCCAGCGGGAGAAACAGGTTAAGGGGGTGATACCAAGTTCACTTACAGACAGGTTGACTGAAAAATAATTGTGGCATGGCCAGGTGGAAATGTTTGAAAGACAATTGGATAAGATCTCAATCTTAGGAGAACGTCTGAGCTAGAGTTATAGAATTGGAAGTTATTTAGTTGGTATAGCTACTTTAGAAAATACACCAGTGAACTCTACTTATAACTGCTTCAGTAAAATACTTAACCCTCTGAACACCAATTTTTTCATTTTTTAAATGAGAAAAATAACATGACTTCCCTTGTCAAATAAATCCTGATAAGAATCCAGTTATATGGTGGGCGTTTAAGTAATGTGTAAACTTTAACGTGCTAGTTAAAGAATTATTAGTCTCACTGCCATTAGCAGCTGGTTGGAGGAAATCTCTTAAGTGCCTGCCAAAGTCTCAGGATTTCACTGAGAATTGCTGAACATTTTTTAAAAATAATATTATTTGGGGTTACTCTAGCTTTGTTAACAGCCACAGCAGGACAAAGTAAATAAAGTTTAAATATATCTAATGAATAAGCTGTACTGTTATCTGAGCGAAAACAAACAGTGCAGGCACACCCAGGAGGTTTTCTTTTTAAACAGACTACAGTTCCGTGTCCCTGTGATAAGAGAACTGGCATTTGCCTTCTCCCCATCAATAGCAAGGTGGTGATAGAACAGAAAATACTCTCTTTCTTGGACATCTTCATTGTAAAATACGTTCCTAGGTAACTAAGATTGTTGATTTGCTTTTGATATAATTTCAAAAGAAAGGAGCAACTAAATACACATCTGTCTTACTCGGCCTATTATTAACTGTGTTTTCAGAATATCATTCCTATAGGTCCTCAACTTCACTAGGACTTGAAGATACAGATTCTGTCTCCATACACTGGCTCTGTGCAATTTGAACCATAATCTGTCCATATATGTACAAAGTCAAAGGGCTTGAAAAGTCAATTCCTTCTGTGAATTTAATTCAATTCTACCTACATGTATCAATTCTCTTTTTGTGCCAGAACCTGAACTAAAAAAAAAAAAAAAAGCTAATGTAGTAAAAATCTTAACTAACGGGGATGCTAGATAGGCAAAAATGGAAAAACACAAAGGATGCTTGGAGACCCGTGGTCATGGAGAAGCTCTAATTGGAGAGTCCTAGAAAATGACTGGACGGAAGGTGGGGAGAAGGCTGTAGAGTATTGAGAATGTGAGAAAGGCCTGGATTTAAATGCTGGGTAAACTCTTACTAGCCACGTGATCTTCATTATAGTTATATATTTCTTGTAAGCTAGAATCGCCTAACTTATAAAATGTCCATCATCACCATCATCATTACCGTTACTACTGGTGTCATCATCATCATCAGATGCATCACAGGATTTTTACAAATTCAGTGAGAAAATGAATTTCAATATAAGCTTGATGCCTACAACACAGAAGTCTGGCTGGCTTCTTTTCCTTGGTCTTGAAGGCCAGAATGAGCAATTTTATCTGTAACATGTGTCAGGTCTGTGGGCATGCTTTTAAAGGAAGCTTCCTAGTGGCTTGGCAAGAGGGAAAGAGAACTGTGCAGAAATAGGGGCAAACCATAAAACCCATCCATCTCCAAGTTTATTTTTTTTATAGTTCCACAGGATGATCAAAGTACCACATAAGAAATTAATTCATCAGGCCAGCCCCATGAAGACCACAGCTGAGAGTAGCAGAAAAATGACATCAACCTTCGACATTGTGCTGGGGATTATGGGGTGCTCTTTAAGACAGGGGGATTTTTGTTGCTATTGTTTATTTTCTTTTTTGAAAAGACATGAAAAGAAAAATGTGACTTAAAAAAAACCCCAAAAAACTCATAAAACATATTTGGGTTATCTTATACAAGGCTTGGTGATCAGACTGAAGGCTGCTCGCTGCTTCAGGCACCTTCCAAAGCAAACTGTGTTTCCATATCTGTCAGTAACTGTCACTGAAGCTGGTTTCATGTAGAGTAGGGACAGATCTGAGTTCTGCCTGCCATGGGTTGAAATCACCTTTATTATCTGAGCTGTCCATCTGGTGAGTGTGTTGTGTATATGTGTGTGTGTTTTCCTTTCCATATCCTCCAGTCCATTTCCAATACTGAAGGTGATGTAGGAACTGATAATAGAATGACCTTGAGGCCAAAAACATGTGGAGTGAGTAACGTTCAATAAAATGGACTATGACAGGTATTTCATAAAATAGGTTTGCGAACAGATGACTTTTTACAAAGAAAATAAACTAACACTGCTTTGTTGTTCAGGTGCCAAACTGATTTGCTTTTCTCTGCTCTAGCAGATCCTGATTGACTTTTTTCTCCTGTGAAAAATGAGGAAAAGGAGAGAAAGAGATTGCTCTATGTGATCCATTCAATAAGAGCGCAGACCAGTGATAGTTTTTTTTCCCTTCATATCGCTACTTCTGCTCATGCTAATGGGAGAGAACTTCAATTGCTTAAACTTCAGAAATAATAGCCATCATAATGAGTTAATATTTATTGAGTACTTACTGCACGCCAGTCATATTACTAACTGCTTTGCAAGTGTTATCTCATTCACACACTAACTCTGGAAGGAAGCTAAGACAAAGGGAGTTTAAGCAATCTGCCCAACATTTAGCAATCAAGCTAAACTCAGGATCAAATATCTTTAAAAATCTGTGCTTTTAAATGTTGCTTCATTTTTAAATCCCTCACTGTTCTCTACTAGAGGTACACTACCAGGGAATGGTGAATAAAATAAAGTAAAATAAAATAAAATGGAAGAAGAAAGATCCTGAAAATAAACTCTTATGGGAACCTACAACAAATGTGCAAGTATCAAAATGGTACAACACGGAGTTGACAGTGCGGAGACCATAGCAAATTGGCGGATATTCACCTGTATGAAGAGTTATCAATCTTTAGATTAAATCAACTGTAATAGAGGATGCAGACCCAAAGTGTCTATGTTTTCTGATATTTTTTTCAAGAGAAGCTAAAAATCCAGATTTTTATGTGATCGTTTCCAAGTTGAGAAGTGATTCCATCTATCTGTCTTTCTGTCTGTCTGTCTGTCTATCCATCATCTATCTTTCTTCCTATCTATCTAGACACTACACATCAAACTAAATGTATCTGTAAGACAGATTAACCTATCGGTCTTCTGGTAAATATATATGGGATAGAGAAAAATGACGTACTTAAAATTAGATTGCCCTGGGTTTTATTCCCACACTACCACTTACTAGCATTAAGGAAATTGGACAAACTCAGCGTCTCTTAGTGCCAGTGCCTTCATCTGTAGAATGTATGAAGAGTATTGCTAAACCTGTTCAGTTTATGGAGAAGATTAAATGAAATAACATTTGTAAAACTGATAACACAAATGTAGCACACAGATGACAATTTTTTTTTCTTTTACTATCCAACCTAGAAGAGGATTCATCCATAAAAGCAAAATATTATTTGGTTATTTGGTCATGGCTATTTGAAATGGCTTACAGAGAAAAGTGGTATTTGAGATGGACCTCAACGGAATGGTACTCTCGAATAGGTGAAGATGGGGAGATTAACCCTATGGAGATAATACTATGAGTAAAATTCAAGTGCTAGGATTACTTAGGGAATATACACCTCTTGTTCGAATAATATATAGTTTGATGTAAGCTCTTGGCTGGAGATTAGACTTGAAGCATATATTGTAGCCACACTATAGAAGACTTTAAATGCCAAGGTGTGGAGTATAATGATAATTGAAAACACAGCAGAGAATCACTGTATTATTATTATTATTATTATTATATTAGTAGTAGAAGTAGTAATATTATCATCATTATTATTATCATTATTAATGGAGGGACATGATCAAGCTGACTTTAGGAAGATTTACCTTGCAACACCATAAGTAGTGGATGTTAGGGCAAGACAAGGTGTGGGAAGAACGGCCAAGAGATGATTCAGCTGGTTTAGGGTGTGGTCAGTAGGAATGAAAAAGAAAATCTAGATAAAAGCAATCCCGTGAGGATAGTGGGAAAGACCCTAAAATAGTCAACTCTCTGGTTGTTGGAGTTGCTGATGGGAGAAGGGGGACAAAAAGCAGAGAAGGATCCAATGTGACTTTAGACCTGTGAGGACATAGCAGTGAAGGAACTCAGCAACCCCAGTGGGTTCTTACCTTGGGTAAGATACTTGAGTGCCAGCTTCCTGTGTCAAATGAGAATAAAATACTTAGCTCCAGTGCTGTTTTGAAAATTAGATGAGGTGGAATGTTTAAGTAGAATAGCCCTGACATACAAGTAGTCTCTCAATAAATGAAAATTCACACCCAACAGGGTACTCCTTGGAACAAAATATAGTTTTCTTTTTCTCCCTCCTTTGTCTCCATAGGAGATGCTTGGCCCTTATATCACCCAGTTGTGCCCCATTTGCCCCAGCAGGGAATGGAGGCTGATTTAACTAGTTTGTCCCCTCAAAGAATTTCTCAGGGAAAAGCCTTGCTTTAGGGATGACTAAGTCCAGTGTTCCATTAAAACCATTCAGAACTGTGTATATACTTTATAAAAAATAAATTGATTTTAAAAATGGCTTCATATGCTCCGGGGTTTTAGACAATGCCTCAGAGAAATATCCAGGAGTTCAAGAATCCAGGAACCCCAAAGGAAAATTAGATATCAGAAGATTTCTATAATTTGTTTACCACCCAAACAGGACATGAGCCTTATTTAAAAACTTGTCCTACCAGGTCTTATGCTCTGGGCCTAAAAATCCTGACTCTGAATTTCTCTCTGGGTAGAACTAGTGCTTTCTTATGAAATCCAGAAGGGATTGTTTTATGTTAGGATTACGTAAAGAGTCTACAAAGGCCTGGTAATAATGTCTGAATAATGTCGCCAGGTGACTAGATGCATTTTGCAGCAAATTCAGCATGTATACCTGCACATGCATGAAAAAACAGCAGCAACAAGCAAATGCTGTGTGATTTGTGTCTTCACTCTCCACAGGGGAATTTAATCTCATAGTCCAAAGTATCTAAGGGAAAGGTTACGGTCTTGTTCCAGCTCAGAAGCCCTTCCTTTATTGCACTCATTCTAAAAAGTCTCTGATATTTTCTATATCCTACATTGCCTTTCATTGGACTTCCTTTACCAATGCTGATAAACTAATTGCAAAAAAATACCCATGCCTCTATTTACAGTTGTTCAAGTTTCAGACTTGAAATATAAAATACTTGGTGATTGCATTTTTCTAGTGCTAGCTGCTGCTGTGGTCCACTTTTTCTGTGTTTGTGTGGGGCTGGGACTCCAGGAGGACCCTCCTCTGGTATGGGATGTTTCTTCCTGGAATGGCTTTGTCTCTTTGCAGTAATATGGTTGATAGGAGAGATACTGGCATGAAAAAAAGATGAGTTCTATGCTGAGTGCTACCTACAAAAGGTTTTCCCATTGTGAATGAATGAATGACTCTCAGATTAGCTTCTAGGTTATTCAATCAGATATTCTCCCCAAATACCTACTCCCAACCTATTTCATGACCACTTAGGCATGGGTTTTACTATGATTCTGTATAGACTTCAGAACCCCTCTGGCTTAAAGGAGCTAGGCAAACACAAAGTAAGCTTGTGGCACATTTGTAGTTGCCATGTTATCTGGTGTAGGTTTTGGCGTGTGGCTGCTGTTTCGGATCCATTCTCCTGCTCACTCGCGAGGCCAGACAGGAAAGGAGAAGTCCCGGGGTACGGTTCCCATCTGATCAGCATCTGTTCTTGGGGAGATGCTCTTCACATCTGTTCCTTTGGCCTGAGTCATTGGCAGTGACCAGCGGATGGAAAATCCACTTGTCCGCCTCAGCAGCCAACAGGATAGGGAGAAAGCCACCTTCTAACCAGAGCACAGAGCCAACTGGCAGGAGGCTCCACTTCTCGTCAGGATGCACATTATACCTGACAGGTGAATTATCCTCAGGGCACTGCTAAAGCTAATGGCTTTTTTTTTTTCAAATACTCTTGAACTCTTGAACAGTGTTGCAGAGGAGCCCACTTGGGTAAAATTTCTCAGATGAACTTGTGATTATGCTATTTGTAATAAAAATATAAAAGCTAAAATTCTTCATCACTTACAATGCCACAGCACCGTTCTGAGCACATCAGTTATGGTATCCTGTTTAATCCTCACAACAGTGGGGGAACTATAACCACCAGACCCATGTTGGAGATGAGAAAATAGTCTTAGGGAGGTGAACTGACTTGCATAGGCGTTTACTCCTGGGTGGTGTGTATAGTTTTAAATCTTTCCAGCATTCTAGCAGGTGCTTAAAGATCTATGGAGTTATGCAGGAACACTGTACAGTGGTCAAGACACAGGCTGATGTGCTCATTTCACTGATGAGGAAACCGAGGTAAAGGATATGTGAGTGACTTGCCCCTGGTTCCACTGTTAGGAAATCTTGGAGCTGCACTCACACCAGGTCTTCTTATTTCAACTGCATTTTTTTTAACCTGTATAGTTGGTGAAATTTCAAAATCTTTCTAAGGTGAAAAGTGAAGAAGAAGGTCTGTGACCAGATTGCATGCGTTACAAGGGGCATGGGTTAATTTGGAGTCAGCCCAATTTGTTTCTCTGAACCTGAGTTTCTTCATCTGAGAATATAGATAGGTAGAAATATAGATGATAGATGATACATAGATGATAGATAGATAGATAGATAGATAGTTAGATAGATAGATAGATAGACAGATAGATGAAAATACTTATAAAGTCCTGATGAGGGTTGGCAATGGTTTATCAAGCATCCTATCTCTATTTCTGGGATATAATTGGTACTCAAAAAGTAGGCACTTCTTCCATGTTTAATTAAAGTAAAGAAAGAGTGCTGAAGGAGCCAGACATACGTAATATGAATCCACTGTTGATGATGGAGCTTTTATTTTTTCAGTGCTCACTGATTAATATGTGTAATAATAGTGAGATTCTTACCATAGATCTGTCGTTTATCCCACCCAGAGAATAATTTTATGTTTGTGGAAGAATCGGGTATGATTCTGATAATACCGCCCTGCATCGTTGCAATAGAATTGTGAGATGGGTTCTCAGGCAAACATGTTTTAACAAGTAGGGGCTGTTACTCAATGTATCACTCAAGATTAAGTACAAAAAAACCCACACAAAAAAAAAACAAAAACAGATGCAGCGTTAGATGTTTTAAGCAAGAATGGATTTTAATATAGGGAATGAGGGGCTTATGTATACGTTACATAGGTGGAAGGAATGAGTCTAACATGAGTCTCCAGGAATAACTCCAAACAACACAGCTAACCCATAAGGAAATTACCACCTCGGGGCTACCTCTGGAGCTGTCCCACACACCAGACTGCCACCACTGCTGTCCCCATTGCAGAAACCCAAAGACTGGAGAAAATAAACCTGTGTCCGCACACCAGGGAATGAGAAGTCAGGTCAAGGAGCATCTGCCACTGTTGCTGTCCTTGCCACCAAAGAAGCTGAGTGTGGGAGGCTGCTGCCGAGAAACTTCATGTGCCCACAATGTGCCCGTGCAGACACAGCCGAAAAAGAGAAGAAACATGACCTCTGCCTGAATCCTGCCTTCAGATCTCAGGCAAATGCAGCTAATACCAGTTTTTACCCAGAATGCTACAGATAAAGAACTCTAAGAAATATAGGTTGGGGTTCAGCTTCTAAAATTCTACTAAGAGAAAAAAGTAGGGTGGAGGTTGAGTGAACATCGAGCACTCTAATGACTCACTGTAGGTGAATGGCTCTTTCCTGGACAAGAGCCTGGCTCATGCTCTTCATGGAGCAATTACTACTGATCTTGGGAAAGTGGTTTCACATAACTGACCTCCAGGTTACTTACTTCCAATGAGAAACTAAAATCTAGAGTTGTTATTGTGAAGGTGACATGAGATTATGTACAAGTTTCTTACTATAGGAAGTTGAATTATCGTATTTTCTCAATAAATTATGACTGTACAAAATAAAAGTATATACAGAACACACAACTGTATATTGTATATAGTAAATGCTCAGTAAAACTATGTGTTGAAAGTGTGAATTGCATTATTTTGGGAAAAATTGTGTTCTAGCATGTATTAAAAAAAATTATGTTCCAGGATTTATTCCACATGTTTTACTTGCCTTATTTTATTTAATCTTTTAAGAGTTATACTCTATTATAATTTGGTTTAAGGAGGACAACTCATTTTATGAAGATACAGGCATCTCAGCCATTTCCTGAATATAGGACATTTCTCATAGCATTTTGTGGTGACTCGCATTGTAAATGAGCATGTGATTGCAAATCTAGAGCATTCAAATTGAATCCTGGCCATTGCTGCTGTACCCATAAAATGCCCTAAAGAGAGAGGATGCCCAGCCTTTGTTAAAAGAACTTGTTCGGGCATGGGATTCAAATAAGTCAAATCTAAATGAGTGTGCACTTTGAGCCTATCAAATAATTGAAAGACTTAGAGAAAGTGGGCAATTGTCAAATATCCAGAAGATCTGAATGACAACAAAAATTTCTGACATGTCTATTGGTGGGAACTTTCAGCAGCCAGCCCATCTACCTACACTTTGCTGAATCTTTAAATTGGGACACTGATGAAGCCATTTCTAGATTCATCTACTAAGCCCTAGAACTCCGATGGACTAGGGACAGTGGGAAAGACTGCGTTTGTATATTGACTGTGGGGATTGGTGTAACTGACCTCTAACATATCTTTCTAACACAGGAATATGTAACTAAATATATAGGTCCAACTTAAGACCCCATGAGTCCAACCCAGACACCCAGTAAATACATTAATTACCCAGTCATGACTTTGTTTAATGTGGTGAAATGTTCTGCTTTGTCATCTCTGCATGGAATAAGGAAGAGTGTAGAGAGAGCAATAACTGGCTTTATATGGATCTGAGTTCAGCTCCCACCTTGGTCACTCCATATCACTGGGATCTAACGCATCAAATCTCCAATGTCTTATGCAAAATGGGGACAATTATCTCCTAGTTTGCTGCGAGGATTAGAGTTTTCAATGTTTATAAAATGAGCAATATGGTAAGGAGCATGGAGTTGTTAAAAATGTTGCTTTTGTTATTTTTATCAATAAAATACTGCAGTAAGTTTTTTTGCCTGCTTCAGTTAGAATTATATTTATTCAATGTTTAGGTAGACTCCCAGGTATATGTCAGGAAATGTTGCTTCCAAGAAAGTCTGAGTACATTTTGTGTGATAATGTTTAGCCTGGCAATGATGGAGAAAGGATGTTCAAATCAATTGGCAGGTACTATCCAGAATATAGTAGCTTAAATGAAAAGCTTAATCTGCATTCTCTAGAGGTAGCACTTATCTGAAAACAGTTTGGTATCTCATAGTAACAAAATATCCTGCTTTAGTGACATTTTAAAATAGGGCAGTGGTCTTATTTGGGATATATCGTCTCCTTAATGAAGCCTTTCACCTCCACAGCGGCCAAATAAAACTTAATGTATTCTTTCAGCTCTCTGAAAGATGCAAAAAATGTGTAGAATTGAGTATGTTCTAGTAATAAGGTAGGACTTAGAATCAAAAGTCTTCGAGTTTGCCTTGGGCTTGATAGTGAACTTGAAAAGTTCCTGAACCCCTTTGAGCCAGCTTCTTTGCCTATGAAATGGTTATAAAATAAAACCTGGTTCATAG
>NW_017732108.1:976613-977727 GCF_001890085.2 Hipposideros armiger | reverse complement strand
ATGAATCCTTTCTGTTTTGAATGTATTCATTCGTGCATGCAAACACATCTTTGTTGAGCTTCTAATCAGTTCCTTGCTCTAAGAGGGGTCCTGTGGATGTAATAATAAACAAATGAGTCCAGAAACCTGTTCTCAATGAGCCTGCCCTTACTGCATCTAGTAGGAAACACAGGAAAGAAAGGGAAGTATGATATATTTTAGCGACTTAAGTGCTGTGATAAGTGTGGACAAGGAGTGCTATGGAGGCAACATAATCTATCTGAAGGTTTGAGGAAGGCTTCCTGGAGATTGATCGATAAACTGGTACTTTACAATTAGGTAGGAATTACCTAAGTGAAGGAAGATGAGGAGACTATTACCTCAGGCAGAATGAAGACCAATTTCAAAGATCCAAAGGAGGAAAGGGAATGTGATTGACACGTTGAAGAACTGAAGGACACTCATTGTGGCTAGAAAATTTTGCTTTAAAGGGGAAGGAAGTGAGGCAAAGGAAGATGTTCTAGATGGCTTGAGATTCAGACAAGTGGCAGACCATGAAGCATTGAGGCGTTTTAAGTGGTATGACTTTTTTGAAGATCCTTTTAGTTTTAGGATGTGAAATGACCAGGAAGGGGCTATGCTTAATAAAGATGCTGCTGTAACACCACAAATGAGAAACGATGAAGATCAAGACAAGGAGAGTAGTGATGAGAATGGAGAGAGGTAAATGTGTCCAAGAAAAGGAGGCAGATGACATGTAGCATAAGAGAGAAGTACAGATCAAACATGGAACCAAGATTTCTGGTAGGGTTTATGGGAATCATTTATGGATTTATTGAGGTGCAAAACACAGGGAGATAGGTGAATTTGAGTAGAAAGATAATGAGTCCTGTTTGAAGTCTCATGCAAGACCTCCAAAAGAAGATGGGTTATGTATCTCTAATTTCTCCCTCCAGTTAGAAATTATTATTGCTTTTTCTTGAATGCTGAAAATGTAGTTGCCTTTTGTCTTGAGTAAATCTTCCCATGTACACAAATTTGTATCATCAGTGCATTAAGTATTTGCTAATTTATTTCTTTTTCCATTCTTTTTCTAGTGAATAGTTAAGCTGTCTTAGAATTTAGAACCTTATAA
>NW_017732108.1:973764-974886 GCF_001890085.2 Hipposideros armiger | reverse complement strand
CATCAGTTGTTCCTCTATATCTCTGAGACTATTTCTGTTTACTTTGCTCATTTATTCAGTTCTTTAGATTCTACATATAAGTGAGATCATATGGTATTCTTCTTTCTCCAACTGACATATCACTCAACATAATATTCTCTAGGTCCATCCATATCATTGCAAATGGTAAGATCTCATTCTTCTTTATAGCTGAGTAATACTCCATTATATAAATATACTACCGTTTCTTAATCCAGTTGTCTACCGATGGGCATTTCGGTTGTTTCCAAGTCTTGGCTATTGTAAATAGTGCTGCAATGAACATAGGGGTGCATATATTTTTTCAAATTAGCGTCTTGGGTTTCTCTGGATAGATACCTAATAGTGGAATTGCTAGGTCATAAGGTAGTTCCATTTCCAGTTTTTTGAGATACCTCCATACTGATTTTCATAATGGCTGCCCCAATCTGCAGTCCCACCAACAGTGCACCAGGGTTCCCTTTTCTCCACAGCCTCGCCAGCAGTTGTTGTTTGTTGATTTATTGATGATTGCCATTCTGATCGGAGTGAGGTGGTATCTCATTGTGGCTTTTATTTACATTTCTCTAATTATTAGTGAGGTTGAACATTTTTTCAAATGCCTGTTGGCCATCTGTATGTCTTCTTTAGAGAAATCCAAATTTTATTATTATTGTTTGCTTCTTTGGCTGATGATCGCCATATTGTAGAGCTATACACTTGCGTTAAATGTGGTTGAATATGGATCCGTCTTGCTATCTACTCCAACTCAGAAGTCTAAGTAGTGGGTAAATCACTGAATAATTTAAACACACACACACACACACACGCACACACACACTCTCTCTCTCTTAGTAAAAACATCTACTTATGAATCTGAAATGCAATTTTCAGTAGAAGTTCACAAAGCCATGAGCTTTATGGGAAAGGGCAGGCATCTGCCTTACACATAATTGAAATTCACAATACAGTATAATACAGTTGCCATGCATCTGTTAAAGGGCAAAAATTTATTAGACCAAATTGGAAATTATAGACATTCCCTTTGGATAAAGGAATCCCTTAGTAATATGCAACATTACTAGGAGAAAACAGAAAAAGAATAATGATAGCAGAGCACAGACA
>NW_017732108.1:970023-971027 GCF_001890085.2 Hipposideros armiger | reverse complement strand
AAAGCAATAAGCTGAGTACTGGAGAGCCTTGAAGGTCAACTCAAAAGAAGGCATTTTAAGTTGATTTAGAAGGCAATGTAGAGCCAATGGAGCAAGTATGGCAGGAATTGGACAGCCACTATCAAAAAAGCCATCAAATATTCGGGCATGATTTGCTCTTAATAAACCTGTGGTAATCTTGGCCTGTGATGCCATTGTCCTCGGAACGGTCATAGGTTTTGTTGGCTGGTAATTTTCCATTATCTCCTTAATTACTGACACACTCCAGGAGACATTCTCTTAGACAGATGACCCCCTGATTATGGGAGATGAGCCGATTTACGGTGGTTGGGAATGTCCCCTGCCTCTATTTCTTCTGTGATGCACTGGGGACATTTTCTGCAAATCATAAAAAAAGTATAAGAAAAGCTGGCATTTGTAATAGGTTCATTTTAGAAGCATCTCTTGTTTTTCCTTTTGGATTATGTTTTGCATTCAATTCAGGCTGCAGTTTTGGATGCTTTTGGAGATGCCTTTCAGCAAAGTTTCTTGGATGTTTGAAATCCTCACCCTGTGTTGTCTATTGTTTTAACTAAGTAGCCTGTTCCAAATTTTAATGCTTAGATGTAAACTGCCCCATTCATTTGTCCATTTATTATCCCACAGGCAGCTTTTAAGTGTGTACTGAGTGCTGCATTCTCTTCTGTGCTCAGGATACACTGATAGAGGGTAGCGTCATTATTTTCTAAAGGTCCACAGCCCTGTGGAGAAACCAGGGCATTTGATGTGGCATGTGCTATAAAAGACCTGGTGAAATGAGTGGGAGCACAGACCCAGGCACCCATCCTGGAATGAAGGCACTGGGACGATTGCTGTGCAGGAAGTAAAATCTCAGATATTGCCACGTGATGTGGCAGGGGTTGGGCATTCTGAGCGTTTTGGGCATGGCTGGTGCAAAAGCAGAGGCCCAAGAGAGCTCAGTCCTCCAGAAATTCATAAGAAGGATCTGGCTGATAAGGCTGACT
>NW_017732108.1:963911-964978 GCF_001890085.2 Hipposideros armiger | reverse complement strand
TCTCTGAGAACACAAAACAGGAGAAATGGACCTCTCTTGGAGGTAGTTGTGGGGGAATGAAAGAATATAACCCTATGAGAGTGAATTTGAATTGAGGTCTAGGAGATGAGTAGCAATTCATTAATGGTGGAAGGATGAGTCAGTGAGCTTTCCAGGCAGATGGGACAGCGAGAGAAGACAGAAAAAACATGGCCAGGATGGTCAAGAGTCTCACAGAGAAGAGGAGAAGAACGGTATATGATCAGCAGTTGAGGTAGTCAGGAGCAGAAATACAAGTAGTTCAAAAAAATTGTTCTTTAAATGCAGTGGAGAACTACCTATCTTTAAAGCCTTTAAATCAGAAGAGTAACATGATTGAGTTTTGTGTTTTATAAAGTCACTTGGGCCACATACAGTGTTGAAATGGATTGAAGGAGGACAAGAGTAGATGTGGGAAAAATAATTCAGAGCTATTTTAGTAACTCAGAAAAGAGAACAGGAGCTGGGATAATGGGATTGAGTAATAAGGGGACAGAATAGCACAGGCTCTCTTCTTTATTCTAATTTGTCTTTGTGGAATTTGACTTTGTAGCTCATTATAATAGTCCAATGGAAAGTCACCAAGATACGAGAGCAATGGTTCAGCTTGCACTTAAATCCAGGTTGCTTGACTCCAAGTTTTATCCCATCCTATATGACAAGGACATGTCGGAGATAATGTCTGTTTTGTTATATGTTACCATTGAATGATACAGAGTTGGTGAAAAGGCAAAAGATATACAGCACAATATTTAATAATAGTGAATCTAGAGAAAAGAAAAATTACTTCTGGGACAGAAAATGTTGAATTCAAATTCAAAAGACAAGACATTTTGCATTCATTCAGTATTCTCTTCATTCTCTTCATTGCTTTGTTGACTACCATGAAACATTATGTATACACACAGATCCTTTATAAAAGAGATAGCTGTTGTTATTGTTTGTTTTTTCTACTTAAAGAAAGCTTTCTTTTCCAGCTTTTAAAAGAAAGGTACAGATGAAAGACTGAGAAAGAAAAGAATGTATTTGCCAAAATACAGGGAAGCCAG
>NW_017732108.1:951698-956151 GCF_001890085.2 Hipposideros armiger | reverse complement strand
GAATTGATGCATCTGGGGCTCCAAACACACGTGGTTGTCCAGCATGGCTCTCTGGCTCCTACCCCAGTTTCTATCTGTGGCAACCAAGTCTGGGATCAGGGCTTCCATACGGACAGAGTGGGAGAGTGATTAAGATGTAGACCGGAGCTGGACATGGATGGAGTCAGATCTCTGGAGTCACGTGTGCTATAGCAGGCAGAAGGGAGATGTGAGTGAAGTTTAGGTCCTTAGAAAGGAAGAGAGGAAAATGGGTCTGATTGGATAAGCAGGTTTCCTATACCCCGGCTGCTCAAAGTGTGGTCCATGGACCAGAAGCATAGGCATCACCTGGGAACTTGTTAGGAAAGCAGAATCTTAAGCCCTATATCAGATAAACTTAATCAGAATCTGTATTCTAACAGGATTGCAGTTGCTTGGCCTATAACCTGTGGTTTGACATAAAGATTTGCAGTCTAGAGGATCTGGGTTCCCAGCCTAACCCTACCATTAACCAACTGTTAGGCAACTTATGCTTTCTTAAGTCCCAGTTTCCTCATCTCTAAAAATGGTATAACAAAACTTGCCTCACAGGGTTATTGTAATTTTTTAAAATGAGATACTATGCATGAAATGCTTAGGACAGCAAAGAAAATCTAATATATGCTCATTAAATAATGGTTTTGCTGGCCTCCTTTCCAAGAGAGAGTCTTATGTATGGAGAAATCCCTAGACCTTGCCAAGACTGCCTGTAGTAGATTTCCAATTGTGTGGGTTGACATAATAACAGACAGGATAAATGACTGATGGAAAGAATAATTAGGTAGTCCAGTGTCTTATAAATCAGAGATCAGTCAAAAGTATAATAACAAATTCTTTTAATGAATGAATACAAGTATTTCATATAGAGCATCAGGCCAGTATTTGATTCGTCTACTTTAATTTCTTACCTTGATTCTCTTGCCTAGAATTAATCATTCTTAAGAGGGGAAAAAGTGTTGCAAATGTCCTCTACATATATAGATGCCTTATCCCCGGCTGCGTTTGGAAGCATCTGTAAAAGGAGAAGGTTGTTCATGTGCCCATGAGCACATTAGGCACTTAACCATGTGCTGCCTGGTGGCAGGCCTCACATTCCTGGCTGGAGAGGCTGCTGAAGTTTTCCGACATTTTGTCTCATTGTCCCTGTAGTTCTGACCTCTCCAGCTCTCCACATCCAGACTAGATGCTCTCCCAGCANCAAAGTCCATTACTCTGTTCCTTGGAACATTTCCTCACTTATCTTTTTAGGACACTATTTTCTCCTCTCCTCTTTACACGCTTCCTTCTTTGCTGGTTCATCATCACCCCCTAGATCTCTAAAAGATATAATGTTTCAGGGCTCATTGTTTCATATTGCATTTACTTTCCATACAATGTTACCCCTGACTGATGCCATCCAGTTACATGGTTTTAAGTATTATCTGCAGGCTAGGTCAGGTCGGGCCTCTGAACTCCAGGCTCGGGTATCCAGTTACTTATTTTACATCCCCACTTGGCTGTCTGATAGTCATCTCAAAATTAAGAGTTCCAACATTGAACTTCTTATTGCCACTTCCACGTAATCTGGCTCATTCCAGTCTATCATCGCTTTCAACTTTCAAGAGAGAAAATTTCAACTCTGTCCTTCCAGTAGTCCAAGCAAAAAAAGAGTGAGAAGAAGGGGAGGAAAAAAAAGTCCCCATTTCATTTTGTTTACAGTCCAGATGGGAGAATAAAATGTTTGCATGTAATTTGACAGACATGACACATTAAACAATTGCAAGCCACTTAATAAATCCATGTCTTCATTTTCTACTTCCTAGTCTTTAAACAACGAATACTATTTGCTCAGCTACCCAGTAGAGCGTCAGGATGGCCTTTCTAAAAAGTTGGTATGGTGGAACACAAACGTAGGTGGTTTCTGTACTTTCTGATTACCTGATTACAAAAGATGGGCACATCGAAGTCTGTTCTAGTTAGACTTCGGGCTGCTATAACAAAGTACCATAGCCTGTGTGGCTTAAACAACAAACATTTATTTCTCATGGTTCTGGGGGCTGGAAGTTCAAGATCAGGTTCTTTTAGAGGGTCCTCTTGCCAGTGATGTCCTCACATGGACTTTCCTTGGTATGTGCATGCAGAGAGAGATCTCATTTCTCTTTCTCTTTTTAACACAGAGGCTTCACCCTCATGGCCCCATCTCCAAATACCATCACAGGGTGGCTTAGGGCTTCAACATACAAATTCCGGGCTGGGGCACAAATATTCAATTCATAGCAAAGTCTTTACCAATATCTTCCTGCATTATTTATCAGGTTGCAAAGGTGGACTCTAAACATAGGTTAAAGAGGTTAGTGTATATAAAGTATTTTCAGAAAGTGGAGATTTGGACTGTGATAGCAAAAGAAATTCTGGACAAGGTGGTTTATAAGCCTAGCTTAGACAGAAAAGTCAGATTAAGGTTGGAGGATCCAGAGAATAGCATTATATGAGTGCCTGCTAGTCCCTGGCATAGCGATTGGCACTAAGATACAAGCATGAATGAATTAGGTCCCCTGTCCTCAAGGAGTATAACATCTAAAGTGAGCATGTTGCTAAATGAACAATTGAGTATTGGAATGGGGGAAGTTGGAGAAAGGATAAAGTGATGTATTTTGGCCTCATAAAAACGGTTTTTTCTTCACTATTTGCCTAAAGTGCTGGTCTGATAATTTTGAAAAAAGATATACTAATATAGAGTGATTGCACCTGTTTGCAGTTCTCCCTAAACTAAAAAATAGATGTTTGATAGGTTAACAAGTACACCACTTTTTAAAATTTAAAATGCTTACTTTGAGTACTGCCTAGATCCATCATTGTGGAGGGAGGGATGGATGGATGGATAAAATAGATAGGTAAGTAGATAGATGATAGATAGATAGATAGATAGATAGATAGATAGATAGATAGATATGTTTTCCTCAGCTTCAAGATATCCCCAGCCTAGCTGTAGATACAAACATGCTCATCTCCTGCTATGTGGTATTAATAGTTCTCTGGTAAAGATACACACAGAAATCTGAGGGTAGAGGAGAGAGCTAAAAATACATTTGAACTATGGGGAATGGATCTAGGAAGTTTTCAGAGAGGAAATGACTTTTGGGGTTGGTTTTTCAAGGGGAGTTTCAATGTATGAAAGATGAGACAGGGCATTTCAAGCAGAGAGATAGCAGAACAAGAGACCAGCGAATGGTGTTTTTAGGGATGGCGAGTAGGTGGGGACATGTCTAAAGGTGGCTGCAGGATTTGGATCATAACCGGGGATGTGGTGAGGGGGTTGGAGGATCTTGGGACTGCCAGTAAGGGGGAGACTTCAGAGTCTTAACCAAGAGGCCAGGCTAAGGAGCTTGGCCTTCATGTAGTTAGACAGCAATTCGCAGTTCTCACAAGATGCTCCTTTAGAACAGCTTCCAAAGACAAATAAGTTGGAAAAATTGTTTCTTGTTTTGGAAGTCCCTGCTGCACATCAGCTTATTAAAGCTGCTAGAAAGTAAGGAATCTGTTCTTAGTTTGATTCCAGTATTTTCCAAAAATCTCTCATGCATACAAATCTATATATTTTCTTCTCTCAACATCTATTTGAATCTCCTGGAACATCCGTGAAGAAAATTCTTTGGATTGAAAGGGTTTAAGCAAGAAATGTGTGAGGTCAATTGTGCCGTTTTAAATGTCACTCTGGTTACAGTGCGGGGCATGGAGAGGAAGACTTTGATTTGGAAAAAAGGAGATGAAATCAGAAGTTGCCACAACACTTTAATGGAGAGGGAGACATGGGAATTGGATCCTGGAGACAGAGGTGAATAAAGGGGACAGGGTGAGCAAGCTAGGAAAAGTTGAAGGTAGCCCATAGTTAGTTCTCTTTCTTTAAGGTGAAACAAAACCTCCTGGTGGGCTGGTTAAAATGCAAATGACTGGCCCCAGTCTCACAGTTTCTGATTCAGTAGGTTTTGTTACACGGCCCGAGAATGTGCATTTCTAACACGTTCTCAGGGACTGAGGATGCTGTTGGTTTGGGCATCACACTTTGGGAATCTTTGTTGTCGGATCTGCTACAACATCTTCTCTCTCACTGGATCCCAGGGTACATTCTTGGTCCCAGGCTGGCTTTCTGCACTCCTGTCTCCTTCTGCACAGTCCCGTCCTTTCCTCATCTCAGCACTCTAACCTGTTTTATTTTGGTAAAAGAATTCCAAATATGTTGACAGTGCATCAGCTGAGTGATCCTTGCACTGTAAATGGGACATGGACTGATGAAAGTCAAGGACATAGTCTGGATTAATCACACTACACATAGTGATCCAGCCCCGCCTATTTCTGCCTTTGTCACCATGACCTTCACAGTACTTTCTTTCTTTTCTCCTTTGCCACCCTATTTAGACAGCCCCATGCTAGTGATTCCTCAGTCAACCCACAGATT
>NW_017732108.1:943699-946218 GCF_001890085.2 Hipposideros armiger | reverse complement strand
TGAAACCCAAAGATCAACCACACACAGAAGATGAGAGCAGGGATAAGCAGCAGGCATTATCTTGGCTCCTTGGCTGGCCTGATTAAAGGTGATCATATCTAAAAAGTATCTCTTCATGGTTTTTCTTGATCAGTAAGCAAGTTTTGTTTATGAATCTCTTCTACCATTAATGCCAGAAGAAAGGTGAAGGTCAAGGCCATAAAGAAAAAGAGATGGAGGCTAGTGGGGAGAAGGAGTAAGGACCTTTCAGTTCTGGGTGTTTTCTCAAAAGAAGGATTTAGAGGTTCATCACCCAAGTTCAGTATTCTGCCTGACTCCCTCCAAGAGTCCTGGCCAGAGGAAAGGTAGGGATGAGAAGACAGCAAGAAGGTCCAGAGAGGCTGCGGGAGAAGAGAAGATACAGGCTGCTCCTCTTCCCTCCTCCATCCATCTGGATGGCTCGGGGATGGAGAGCAGCAAGAAGAGAGAGAGGATTTCAGAGAGATGTTTCAGTATAGAACGCAGAAGGCCTAGGAGTTCCCAAGGGATCTGGGGCAGGGACACAGAAATGCTGAGAAGATGGTGAACCCTCAGAGGTCTGTGGCCAGAATGAGGAAGTTACCCAATGTAGGGTACCTCAAGACAAGAGGCATTATTAATCAGTGAAGATTTCAGTAATAGATAGCAATGCCATGCCTAAAATAAAGACATACATACGTACATGCATTTTTTTTTTAATTTTACTTTTAAGAAAGAAAGGTGCACAGAGACCATCAAACCAATGGCCCTTCTAAGAAACTAGTGAGGACATGACCTGAGCTCTAACTCCTCTTGCTGCTGCCACAAGGTTGCATGAGCTTCTCCTGCACCAAGATGATACGTCATGGAGAAGGGGGAAGGGAGGGGACNTGGCCAAATAAGAGTAGAATGATATTCCAGACAGCAGGAAGAACAGTGTGTTCACAACAAATACTACTTTTATTTTGTTTTGTTTAAATAGAATTATAAAACTTTATGCCTACTTTAAGTAAAAAAACAAAAACAAAAAAAATACCCCCAGGAAATACAGACTTTTAATTCCATAAGGGGCTTTTCCTAATACAGCTGCACTTGACAGCTGACAGGAGTAAAATTCAGAAAACCACCAGCATCCTCAAGGTCACACAAGTTGTTGGTAGCTAAACCGAGGTCTGCTAACACCCAGTTCAGCCCTCTCTCCCTGACCCAGGAACCTGGTGACAATTTAGCATTCCTGGTAGTTGACTCTTCTGTCAACACCAACCACAAATGAACAACCAATATTCCTCAGTTGGATCCAGGTCATTTGTCAACAGAATCTGTGTAATGGATGTTTGCTATAAAGAAGAATTTTAAAAATTAGATCTGGGAGTTCTTGGCATATTCCCACCTGGCACCCGCACTCTCTTAGCTTCCCAGAACTCTTAGGCTTAAGGAAAGCTTAATTAAAATCAAGTCAACGGAGAACCCTCTGACAGACTAACAAGACAACAGAGAAATAAATTAAGCTTTTTATCTTTCTATTCCTTTTTGCTGTTCTGTCACTCTCAATCTAACCTTTGATTTATATATATCACCAAGCTTTCTTTATTTACTGTGTATAAGTCAACCAACATGCTTGGTATTTTGAAAAACTTAAAATTTTGTATAATTATAATATGCCATGATACTAGTAGGTGGAGTAGAATGATTACTGGACGTGAAATTCAAAAGTTAGTCCTGAGACTCTGTGCTAGAGATAATAAATTGTGTGCGGGAGGGACATGGAAGTGCCCGGGATGGTGTGGGCTCATACCAATGGATCTATACCTATTAATTTTCCACACTCATTGCCAAGATCTCCCTCATAGGCTCTCTTCCCTCATTAGTAACATGGAGATAATGCCTGTTCCTTCAACTTACCAAATAATTAGAAAACAAAACACAAAACAAAAACAAACAAAAAAAAAACAGCTCGTGATCTAGTGTATGTTTTGAAAAATAGTTTCAAACGCAGTGGCTCATGGCAGTATCTGTCATTTGACTTGGGAGGGTCATGTGGCTGAGTGTCATGAATTATTTCAGATTGAGTGGCCAAGAAGGCCGCTCTGAGGAGATGATGTTTGAGCAGAATTCTGAATAGAAGAATCCAGCCATGCAAAGGATTAAGGACATAGTCTAGAAAAGGAGCCCAGCAAATATAAAGGCCCCCAAGGCATTGATGAGCAAGGTATGAATGGGAAATCAAATGCCGTTGACTGGTGCAATCAGAGCCCAGTGGAAGAAAGAAGGCAGCAGCTGGAGATAAATCAGAGCGGTCCAGGGGAGTCAGGCGCTTACTCTAGGGGAATGGGGACCCACTGGAGGACTGAGCAGACATTTTTACTTATGGTGTGATGGCAAACACATTACATCAAGTTCACTGCTTCTTCTATAAAATGAACGTCATGATATACATGTTGAAAAATTATGTTGAGAATTACATTTACTTTTCTATATAATGTGTTTAGGGCTTGACCCTGACAGATATGGTGCCTGTTCCC
>NW_017732108.1:942113-943268 GCF_001890085.2 Hipposideros armiger | reverse complement strand
TAGCTCTTGAGTCAGGATGAATTTGAATCCCAGGATTTAAGTGCTGTGTGTCTCCACACAGGACACATAATCTCAGTTGGCTTTTGACACCAGTCCTTATTCACATCTACAGTTCTATAGTCATTATGTACTCATCTATGATGCCTGCTGGACCCAGAAATTCTCTGTGAGAATTATTTACTAAGCACCAAGCACCATGTCTTGCCAATAGTATGCCCTCAAAGATAAGCTGTTTAACTGAATTGACCCTCCTCTTATGTTCTTATCTTTATCGCTTTGCTTATAGAGACATGTTAAATCTCCTGCTTCTTGCCTCTACCATAAAGATGATGGGCCCTCAAAGGTGTGAGAAAAGGTGGCACCACCTGTATGGTGTAAACGTTTGAATCGGGTCTGAGTTTGAAGCACAGCTCCCTGATTTGTCTGTGTGATCCTGCACAAAACAGTCAGCCTCTCTGGATCTTTCCTCTGTATACCAAGCATGACTGATACTACAACTGCAATAGGAACCAACGATAATAATACAAAGCATCTAACTGGTCCCCGTGAACCAGTTTTACTTCCTATCACGCTCAGGAATTCCAGGTGTGGTTCCATGAATGCTAGACAAGTATATGGTTAGTAGCACAGGCTCTGAGACCAGATCACCTTGGCTAAAGCCTATGCCCATCAGCTCGGAAACTCCCACAGGAGTCACTTAAGCTCTCTGTGCCTCAGTGCTCTCATCAAGAAAAGGGGAATAATAGTATCTCCATCACAGTGAGGGACCAACAGTTAGTAAATTCTAGACACACACACACACACACACACACACACACACACACACACACACACGCGCGCGCGCGCGCGCGCGCGCGCGTGCGTGTTTCTGGATAGTAGCCGGCATAGCGTCCCTAGTTAGTTGAAAAGGTGTTATAAAAAAGAGAAAGCCCACTGTGATCTTCTTATCTCGCTGCATGCTGGAAATTCTCCTCCTTTATCTTTCCCTTCTAAAGCCTCTTCATTCCCTGATAGTTCAGCTTATTTCATCTCTTGAATATCTCATTGGAAAAGATGTCTTCCTCCTCACACTCAATACTTCTTAGTGTCATTATGAGCTGTAACTAGAGGCTCAAGTCTGTGTGAATGATTCTTTATCAAATAAAGCTGAGTTTA
>NW_017732108.1:940996-942002 GCF_001890085.2 Hipposideros armiger | reverse complement strand
CCTACAAAATGTTTACAACATTATCTTAACAGGGGCATCAGGCAAGCTTTGCTCAGATTTGTTTTGGCAGATAAGTAGATAACAGAGACAGACAAAGAAGTAAAAGGCATTTTAAGCCAATGGAACAGCAAAAGCAAAGGCACAAAAGTGAAACACCAAGATGCACAGAGGTAAGGTTTACGATAGGCAAGTCAGGGAGCTTTTCAAGCCATGCTAAGGAGTGGTGGACTTTATAAAGGAGGAACTGGAGAGACGCTGAAGAGTTTTAAGTGTGGACATAAGATGAACAAATCTATGTGTTAGAAATGCCACTCTGCAGCATGTGGAGTATGAAATGGAACAGGCCAATTAGGATTCTATGGTACTATTGAAATGAGAGTTGATAAGTGTCTGAACCAAGCCAGTGACATAGCATATGGAGGAAAAAGGACAAAAAGGGGGAAAAAAATATATATATATATACACATATATAGATATAGATATAGATATATGAAGATGGCAAAAGCTTTAAAACTTGGCATCTGCCTGGGTGGAAAATGAGTAAAAAAAAGTGTGTTTGCAAACTTTCTGACCTTAGAATTTGGTTGTATATTGGTGATATTCGCTAAAGTAAGAATGATGAAAGAGAAGCTTTTATACACAGAATGGTAGATGTTTTGGGTTAGAAGTCCCTGTGGGACATCAGTATCCAGATAACTATATTGATCTGAGACTCTGGCAGTTAGTGCCCATTCCCAGATTTGTGATGGAAAGATTGCATTTAGTTGTTGTATTAATTTGGACAATATATGTAAATCTCCTAGCAGTCTCCAAAACATGAGCTCTTCTAAAATTATTAATTGTCCCTTTCTAGTTTTTTTTTTAATATACAAGGGTGCCAAAGATACTGGCATTTAATTTTAAGAGATGTTATCTATGTATTAGTTTTCGAAGTTGAATTGAATTACGGTAGCAATGCATAGTATGGCATTCTCTCAAAAGATGGTGTTAATCAAATGACTGCTAG
>NW_017732108.1:935963-937061 GCF_001890085.2 Hipposideros armiger | reverse complement strand
CTTTGGAGGAGAGAAGCAGCCCCATCCGAGTGTTTGAACACTGAACCTGATCCTACAGTCTATCCAAAGAGAATAAGTTTAGTGGAAATAACCCACAATATCTTAAAGCCGAAAGTGGGGATTGTTGGTCTCACCCTTTGACCCCCTCCACTTCTGAGAATAAAAGTTTGTGAGACTATTTTTGATCAGTTACAGGAAAAATAATAGCTACATTCTTTTTCACACCCAGGCAATAATGGGTGAATTTTAGGCCACACTACACAATCATATAATAATCGAATCACAACAAAAAGGGGATATTGTTAGCCCTAGGAGAGCAGCAAAAGAAACATTTTAAGGAGCAAACATTTTGGGCCAGTCTGAGCACTGATATCAAAGGCAAAATGTTTCCTGGTGTGGGGTTGGATGCACAGGTTTATGGCCCTGGAACTTCGAGTATTTCTGGCCTCCTGGGCAAGGCCATTCTTACTGTGACAATGCTGAATCAAGCTATGTTCCCTGGTGCTAGTCAGCATTCAATTCACCCGACTTCCTAATTCAAATTCCATGCCCACCAAGCCACATTCTTGATTATCTCTTGGCTCATCAAGTTTGTCTTTGGGAAATACTAGTGGCCCGATCACAGGAGTATCGGATCCTATCACAGTCATCATTCATAGTACACTTAGAAGTGTTCTCTGATTACAATTCCATTTCCCATGTGTCTTGACTCCACGGATAGAATGTGTTGGTGATCCCGGGGCAAAACTCCCAATCTCAAGAAAGTTCTGTTTTTCAAACTTCTGTTCATCTCCAGCTGTTATCACCCTAGTCCAAGCCATCTGTCAGCCCTCTCCTGTACAGCTGTACAGCCTTCTGATTGGCGTCCCTGCTTAGCCAAAATGAAGTCTTTAAATCTTAGATCATGTTACTCTCTTGCCCAAAATGCCCCAAGGGCTTGAAGTAAATTCTAAACTCCTCACACACAGCCCACCAGGACTTTGAGGTTTGGCCCCTGCCCCCTCCCCATCACACATCCCTCCACCACATGGTCTTTGTCGTGTCACCCCCACACCTGACTCCTCTCGGCCTGGGACTACTGGCTTTCCTGAATGCTCT
>NW_017732108.1:933382-934233 GCF_001890085.2 Hipposideros armiger | reverse complement strand
GCTGAACTTTGGTGTTTTTTCATCAAATGATATTTATTAAGATCCTGTGTTCCCAGCAGCATGCTATTCTTTAAAATATCTCAAATATAAAAATTCCACAACCCCATTTGAGAGAGGCTTAAAGGAAATGCAAGAGAAAAAAAATGAAAACAACTGTTGTGTTATAACACCATGTAGATCATTTTATTTAGTTTTAAAATGCCCTCCATGTGGTTGACACTTTATCTGATTAATAAAGTGGGGAAAATTAAATTATATATTTCTATATCTCCTCCCTAACTCTGGTCCTTCTAAAAAAATAAAACAAGGCAAGTTGTTTCATGTCTAATCATCCCAAGTTTTCTTTAAATTTTAGTTATTATCAAGAAAAACTTATTTACCAGTTGTTATTTGAAAAGGTAACTGGGATAAGTAATTTATTAAGGAAAAATATAGTTGCAAAGTAAACATTGCCCATCATTCTTATATTAAGTTTATCTCAAGTGATTTAAGACTTATATCAATGTCTTAAGGCCCTTGCAAGACTTGATCTCATAAAAATAATTATCTCTAACTTATCCCTTAATGAGGAATTACAGTTATCTGTGTGCTCAGAAATTATCCTCTGCCTATCTAGCTTTCTATTTGCCTAGTGGTGAAGAGGAAACAATACAGCCTTGGGGGTACTGGAGTTTTGCCTTTGAATACTGACTCACCACTCACTTAACTGAGTGGCCTTGGGCATATTACTTGATTATTCCATCTGCAAAATAGGCAAATAATTAATTACTTTGTAGGGTTCTGTGAACATTAAAGATAATCACATATCTAAAGCACGTAGCTTATAGAAGATAATAAATAATAGCTTTTTT
>NW_017732108.1:928300-930157 GCF_001890085.2 Hipposideros armiger | reverse complement strand
TCTGTTGGATGTCAAATATTACTTTGAATTACTCTTTGACTCCAAGAATATGTACAGAATTCTTTATGTTTGACATGTAATAGGAGATCCATAATTATTGATTGATAATAAATAGCTAGTATATATGTAGAATTTGCTATGCGCTGAACAGTGTTCTAAAGGTATTCATACACATTCTAATCCTTATCAGCCCTTTGAGGTAGCGACCATTATTATTTCCATTTTTGTAGGTAAAGAACCTAAAACACATAGAGATTCCTTGACTTACTCTGCTAGTAACTGGCAGAGACGGGATTTAAACCTAAGCACTCAAGCTCCAGAATTTGTTCTCTTTATTATTACACTTATACTATCATGAATAAGTAAATGAATAAACCTCATTAGTCGACCATATTCAGAAAAAGGATCTGTGTGCCCTGTTCTCAAATCCAGTTTAATTTGAATGTATCAGTCAACCCTCCTCCCCTTTTTTGAACAACATTTTGTGTTGCTTCTACTTTCCCTTTCTCCACAGCTGTACCATGAAGTAGAAATGAATCATGTGGAAAGCAATGCTAGAACTGAAAAGGTCAAAGTATCCCCATCTCTGTTTAACAGTTAAGAACATACAGATTGTCGTATTAGATCAGACTGGTCATGTTGTCTGGGGCCCACTCTATATCCAAGCAAAACTATCAGCAGCCTCACTCCTGAGATTCTGTATGACCCTGGGCCAGACTGATCAGGTGAAATGGTTACATCAGCCAACAGCAGTGAAGTCAAAGAGCAAATCTGAAACATGGTGGGGTCAAAAGCCAAAGAATAAGTTGGTGAAGTAATAAAAAGAAGGATNTTGTTTCATTTTGCCTTTGAGGCTGTGCACAAAGGAAAAAATAGTTCATGAACATTATTCTCGGGGAACTAGGTTTTAGAGACTGACTCTCAGTGTACATTTACCTTTCATTAAGACCCTCAATGTAATAACACATGTCATCTTGTACCAGCAGTAGGATTCCTTTTTAAAGATCTAAATGCTAAATTTCCATTTTGGACTGATGCCGCTGTTTGAAAAATTAGATATAATGTGATTCTTTTCAGTCTGCTTACTGCATTTCCTGAAAAAATATGATTTATATAAGTGACCATGTGCAAATAGAGGTCTGCAGGCATAGTTCACTGTACTAGAACATGGCCATGAATATCAAGCATTAAAATAGGTATAGGTTTTATTTGTTCATTTAACATACATTTGTTGAGTGCCTAAGTTCCATTTACTGTTATGACCCTGGAAGGAGATACAGTGATGAATAAAATACAGTGAACATTTTTGAAGACATCACAGTCTGATCAGAAAGACTGATGGGTAAACAGATAGATACAAAGCTTTGTGATGAGTGCCAAATAGTCATCATTTAACCCATGTGTTTAGTGCTAGCTTAACAAAATACAGGTGATCCATGGTTTGTTCAGCAGCCCAAAGTAGCCATCAGGGATGGTTGTGGGGAGGGGGGTGGGTTGCCCAAGAAATTTACTCTGAGAATGATTTTAGTTTGCCAGAGATTATTAGCGAGTGCTTTGAGAATCAACATTGTGGAAGGGAAGGGAAAGAGGCAACATTGGGCAGAGGAAGAAGTCAAGCTGTCATGGAGGCCACAGGACAACTTCACCTAACCCCCATGAGGACTTCTGCTGGTAGGATGACCCTTCAAAACTGTCCTGTATTGGGGTGAGAAGGCTGGGATTTTGTAGCCTCTGAGATCATCAGTCATGGGATATTGGCCACCCTAGGAAAAAGATGTAGCCTTAGACAAGGTAACTCTGTGCAGCTGAGACATTCCCCAAGGGGCCTGAACGTTGAGGGTTGCCTGCCAGAGGCCC
>NW_017732108.1:925720-926925 GCF_001890085.2 Hipposideros armiger | reverse complement strand
GCGGGGTCCCATGCAGTACAACATGTCACAGGGAAGAAAAGAATGTTCATGTGATAGCCATTTAAGACTGCCATGTTCAAGTTTCTTTCAAGGTTTGTGATTCTGAGGCACCTCTCTGAAGGCTTGCGTTGCTCAGCCTCAATTTCCTCATCTGCAAATTAAAAATAATAATAAAAATAAGCCAATTAGAAGTTGGGAGATAGTGAAGTTTAAAACATGCTATAAACTTAAAGAATTAGGAGCATAGTAGGTATTAGTAGTACGTAGTGTTACTAACACTACCTACTGAAACGCATTAGTGTAAATCCATAATAACAAAAGAATAATACAGGTAGATTTCAGTAAAACATGCCACTAATTTAAAGTCATGATAAAAATACCCCTTACTACTTTCTTGTACAATAATCTTGGCCAAGCAAATATAAACCTGTTTTCTTTCTGGTAACATTTTCAAAGAATCCCCAAGCCTTCTTATTACCTGTCAACACCTCACATTAGCAGACAGAGGTTGCCTGGTCATGCCCCTGTTTCCCACCCTAGTTCACTTCTCCTAAACCTTCATTTAATCTTCTCTAGCAACAGAGTCACATGGTTCCCCACAGGCATCAAATCTTTTTTCATATATTGTCTTTCTGCCTCAAATCCCCGTTCTACACCTCCAAGCCCTTACCTGCTACCTCTTTATCCTTGGCACTGCTGAACCATCTCTTTCCCTCACACATCTCCTTGACCCTCCCTCTGATTGAGATGCTGGACCTTCAGTTTGCCCTGTGACTGTCACCAGTAGAGCATACTCTAGGCTTTTGTCCTTTTCAGCTTTGTGTCTTCACTATGCAACTCTGATTTCCTTAATGGCTGGAGCTATCTGATGGCAGGAGACTGATTTGTCTCTGCCCACTGAGTATGTAGCACATTCTCAGTAAATGCATGTGTATTGAATGGAGACACTGCAAGCCGCATCTCAATATAGTTTGTAGCTATCCAGTGTTCTTAAGAACATAGAATATTGGAATCAGATGGCCTGAGTTTGATCCTGTCTTTAGCATTTTCAAGTTATATGACCTCTGGCAAATAGTTTACTGTTCTGTAAAATTGCAACTAAATAAGAACATCTAAAGAAGAAAAGTCATGAGAGACACCCAAGAGTGCCAGGCACAGTGCAAACACTCAAAAAATTTAGTTCATGATGAAGATGAGGATGAGGA
>NW_017732108.1:920856-923404 GCF_001890085.2 Hipposideros armiger | reverse complement strand
GATGACTTCTTTCTTTACCTGAAGATAAAGGAAATGCTGAAAGGAAAACATTTGGATGACATTCAGGACATTAAGGGTAATCTGACGACAGCTCTGTTGGCCGTTCCAGAAAAAGAGTTTCAAAATTGCTTTGAAGGGTGCACTAGGCGCTGATATTGGTGCATAGCTTCCCAAAGGGAGTACATGGAAGGTGACCATAGTGATATTCAGAAATGAGATATGTAGCATTTTTTCTAGGATGTGTTCGTGAATATTAATAATTGTCTGACCTTGGTAGATGATAGATGATATAGGAGAAAGTAAATGATCTAAGAGTAAGGGCCTTGGTTGAGAAAAAAAATTCCAAATGTAAGTTTGGACTCCAGCCCTTTCAAATGTGTAACTTCTGTAGTTAATTACATTTTTAAAATGCTAGTGTCTTATCTGTATAGGAAAAAACTCAATTACCAACTAAGCATGTGTATGAATTTGGGGAAGGAGTATGGTAAAATTATTCAAAATAGTGATTATGGACAATTTTTTAAACTATAAGTAATTAAATAATGATAAAATAATATTTACCAAAGATTTTTAAAATCCACTAAAACTGAGACAGTATGTCATCATATGATATATGATATACTGAAAATGCATATTTGTATATTTTATAAATATATGCTGACATTTATATTGTATGTATATAATATACACACACATATGTATGTATACATGTGTGTGTGTGTGTGTGTGTGTGTGTGTGTGTGTAATACTGGGGGTGCTAAAAAATGTATACCCATTTTAAGAGATGTTGTCTATGTATTACTTTTCAAAGTTGAATTGATTTACAGTAGCAATGTGTAGTATGATGTTCACTTAAAAGATGGTGTTAATGAAATGAATGCTAGCTATTACAATGTATTATAATTTTAGTACAGTTTTTTCCTTTCTTAAAATGTGCATACACTTTTTGGCACCCTCGGTATATATAACCACAGCAACTGGGACATAATCAGTAGGTTCCTGGAGGAGTGATAGGTTGTCCTTTTATACTTTTTACTCTGAGGCTCAGTATTCTCAATGGTAATAATAAGGATTATAATATATCTCAGAGATAGTTGACTATAGGGATTAAACCCAGAAAAACAATTGAAAGTGTTTAGTAAAATTTCACGAATCATTATGGTTTGAACAAATTAGACCATAATTAGAATCCAAATCCATCAATCTGGTATCTGGGGTGTTTTTTTCTGATACCAACCAATTCTCCAGTTGTCTAACACAAATCAGATGTCCAGCAATTCAGTCCACTTCTGAGACTGTTAAGGTAGGTAGACATAATAGGGTCACGGGGGGGTTGGGGGAGAGGAGGGAGGTAAAGAAGGAGGATGTGAGGGGAGACAAAGAGAGGAGATGAGACCATTCTAAAGAGAAGGTGCAGCTACAGCTAATAGTAATAGATCCTAACACTATTAGCATTGTGGGAAGGGAAAAATCTCTACCATGTCACCATGGCAGTTCTGACAAGGGCCAAGTAGAGACTAGGGAATCCCACCTCCAGACTGGAAGAAATATTCAGAGAGGACCTCCCTAGGAATGCCTGGGATACCACCGCTAAAACAAATATTTCACGTCCTCATTCTAATATAACCCTAAGTGTCTTTGTTCTTCAGAGCAGTTGCTCTTCTTCTGGGCCTGCAACTCTCACACTATTTCCTTCCTTTTAATCAATTCACTGCTTTTTTGGCTATGTTTGCATGCTTTATTCAAAGCATCCTTGAATTCTTTCCTGTAAGGATACCAAGAACCTGCTCTCCAGCAACAAGATTACCTACCTAGGATTAGCATCAGATGCCAAAAATTAAAGGGCTCAGTTCCCTAAGTCCACCCCACACTTCAAATGCCAGTCACCAACCCTGGACCATACTGACTTCTTACAAAGTAGTTCCCACAGCCCCCTCTTCAGATTTGATAATTTGCTACAGCAACTCACAGGACTCAGGAAAACACTTTACTTACTTTCACTGGTTTATTATAAAGAATACAGCTCAGGAACAGCCAAATGGAAAAGATGTGTAAGGCTGTTGCCATCACAAGATCCATATGCCCGAAGATTCAAAAGGCCGATAGTCAATAGATCAGAGTTTGAAGGAAAGGTTTATTGATCAAAAAGGTGCCTCCCAAGAATATGGGAGTTCTCAATATTTCCTCAAATCCATTGTAAGAGTGCCCCAAATTCAAGTGCCTTGTATGTCCAGGTTAGGGAGAAGGGGTGGGGCAAAAGTTGAGATCCAATGAAGAGTGAGAAATCTTCAAAGCTCTTTATTCACAGTTGGTCTGGTTGAAAAACCCACCCAAGCCCCACTGATCTCTGAGTCCTGTCTTGAAGCCCCTAAGGTCCCTGTAAATCCTTGACAAACAGTCATTGTTTTGCACACATTTTCCTACCTCTTCAGGAAAAACTCCTTCTGACAAGGGGGACCTACTTGCAAAAGACTCAAGCCTCAAGCAGAATTCTTCAAGTCAATTAGTATGTCTATAGCAGGAGCTATTAGCCTGAGTCTGAAAGAGA
>NW_017732108.1:903595-920396 GCF_001890085.2 Hipposideros armiger | reverse complement strand
TTAATCATAATATACATGGTCCCTTAGATAACTGCTGCGTTTGTTTCTCAGGAATGGATCATTTGGCAAAATTCCTGAAGGCAGTAAACGTATGAAAAGGCAGTTGGGGGGCAAGGAAATTGATTGCAGCCTTTTATCAAAAAAGTTTTTAAAGTATCTTTTTGGCAACTTGGGTCCCTTGTATGTTCAGTGGGGATCTGTGTTGCTACCATTTAAAGTGTGAGGGTAAGTGTGGTTTCCAGTTTTAGCAAATTGCAGTTTGCAGACTATTCCACAGATATCAACGGAGGAAACATTTTTCAAATGGATCCACATCAGCAGTCCTCAAAGTTCTGGGATTCCAGGATTCTAGGAGGAGGCACCCTGAGCAACATGAATGCTTTGAAAGAGCTTCTCCTCTTGGTCCCTCCTTCTCATTTGCTCAGTTTCAAGTAGAGATTGTCTCACTGGCCCAGTCAGAGGCAGGCATTCACTCCCAAATAAATCAACTATGGCCAGGAATGCAGTGACAAATGCTTAGCAGGTTTTCATCCTTATATACTAAGGGCCCAATGATCATGGATGAGAAGCAATGTGTAAATCAGGCAAATACTACATGTGCTAGTAACTACAACTTCTAAAAAAATAAACAATTGAATAAATTAGTTTTATTAGAAATTATTTTGGAAATCAATGACCAGATGAGAATTGAAATTACCTATGCTTTATGAATACCCGTGCGTGTGGGTGTTTGTGAGTGCTCACATGTGTGTATAAGTATGTTTTAGTAAGTATAAAATGATGTGTTAACCTAAAAATGAAAGGCATATGTGAGAGGCAACAAGCATGTATTTGAGATCCAAATAAAAAGCACTGATTCAGGCAGAAACCCCAGTAGTATTCCTATTAGGAGGTGAAAGCAAAGGGTATTTATGAGAAAGGGAAGGGAAATAATTGCATGACTAGAAGGAAGGAATTTCTGTGGGTGTTAATGAGCAAAGGAAGGAATTTCTATATGTGCACATAAGCTAGTGTGGTGGTGCTAATTCTAAAGAATGTCTTTCATTTACAGTCAGATTGTCATGATGTCTGCTTTCCTGTTAGCTTTGCAAGCAGTTATTATAGAATACAATGCTGGTTTAGGCCCAGCTCCAAAATTATTTGTCCAGTTTTAACATTATAAACATTCGAAAAGTAAGACCCACAAGGCAGTTCCTCTGGGATGGCAACTCTGGCTCCATTTTGAAGCGGCTCCGTTTATATTATTATTTTTTTATAGAATATGCTAGAATTATAGATTATAAGTAAATCAAAGCTATGACTTTCTTGATTGATGTCAGTGTTATTTCCTTGCAGATGGTTTCCATTTGTCAGGAATTAATGGGAACAGAATGTACTATTGTGGGTAAGTTTCCAAAGATAGCTTTTATGCCACTTGGCCGATCGAACACCCCACCTTGGCCCAGTTGAGCCTATTACCACTCATTCATACATCTGAAAATCTCTTGACAATTCTCTTCATACCAAACGGAGCCAGCACTTTCAAATGGATATCATTAGACTTCTTTTAAAACCACTGCTCACTAGAAAGAGTTTCCATCCCAGAAGGGTTTCTGCATTTGAACTTAGCAAGCCTCTATACATTTCTGTTCTTGATTAGCAATTTATCCTCCTAAGAGCTTTAAAGATACACTTTTATGTCTCCGTAATTTCATCCCTTTCCCACTTTTCCTTTATCGGCACATTCAAATGTATTTTACTCTTATCTTGGATCTGTCACTCAGCATATGTCAACTTCAAGATTGCTGGACTATAGTGGTGACTGTCAGAAATGGTTCAAGGGGGGGAAAAAGTCATAATGCATAAATCAGGTCTTAGAACGCTGCCTGCCATGATGTATAGCATCCTAGTATGTTATTCAAAGTCATTTCCATCAAACAATCAAATGTCAGTCTACAGTCTTGTCTGGGAGAAGCAAAGAAAAAAACTTTTGACTACATGTTTTCAAATACCATGTCTAATCTATTCATATCATCTTTTCCTGTGAATGCTTCTAAAGCTTTTAGTTAAGGCTCTTTTTTTTTTTTCTAATCTCCTCCTCCCTAAACTTCACATCTTCAGCCCCACATTTCTTTAGCGCAGTCTTCCTTATAATCCCTGCCTTCTGCCTGATATAGCCACCCCTTCACTCTCTTTCCTTTCAGTGTTTTGGCAAACTTTCATCACTGCCCTTGCCACGTTTTCTTTGAGGTTTCCGATCATGGCTCTGGGTCCAAAACTAAACTGCAAGCTCTCTATAGGCAGAGATGACAACTTATAATTTGCAACAGGACCTAGCACATGTATAAATAGCTCAGATTAGTGGTCCCCAGATGTCTGTCTGCTAAATCCATAGTTGGATGGGTAGAAAGATGGATGGATGGATGGATAGACAGATGGGTGGGTGGACACATGAATAGCTGTGTTGCTTTCTGTAAGCATTTGGGATGATACCTACACATAGTAGGTACTTAGCAAAAGTTAGTTGAGTTAAATCGATATTCCAAATGTGAGGCAAAGTAAGTGAAACATAAATATAAAAGCATTCATAGGAAATTAAAGTAGGAAATTTAAAAATTTTAGGAATACCTATTTACATCTCATTCATCAGAGAAGGAAATGAACGTTAACTCACATAAATTAAAATTAGCTTTTCTAAAACTGCAGACAAGGTGACAGAAAATAGCATTTTCTTTATTTAGTGGTCAGTTTTAAAGAAAGCCTAAAAAATGTTCTGTTAATCTAAAAATAAGCAAAAATTAAAGGCAACAGTCATGTATTTGAGATGAAACAGAATTGCAATCGGGGGCATAGATTCAGGCATAAACCCCAATTATGTCCTGATTATAGGGTGAAGGCAAGGGGTTTTTATGAGAAAGGAAAGGAAAATGATTACATGAAGGAATACATTTCTATTGATCCTAATAAGCTAAGTTACTATTAGCTATACATAGTTATTTATTGATGCTAAAGACTGCCTTTAATTGTCAGTTCTCATAGTCAGGATGTCTGCTTTCCTGTTAGGTTTACAAAGAGTTGTTTGTAAGACAATCTTGGTTTGGCCTGCTTCGAAGGTTATTTTGCCCAGTTCAAATGTTCCAAAGGCTCACGGAGTACGACATGCAATGCAGTTCCTCTGGAATGGCTCCCTGGCTCCATTTTCAAATGTCTCCACTTACGCCAGCTCGTTACATTTTCCTCTTTTGATGAAGCTCTTTCTTTGAAGGTATTGCCGATCAACCATTGGATGACAATGCTGATCAGTTATTGAAGGCCTCCTTGGTCTTTCGTCACCAGGAAAGCTAGTTCCTGGCATGCCATGCCATTGTCGGCCCTTTGTTGCCAGGAATGCTTATTCTTAGTATGTCATGTCCCACGTAGGAGAGAAGGTGGTTTCCTTAGGGGCCTTAGGTCACATCTGAGCAACAAGAGCATCAGAACAGAGTCAGGCTTTACCGCCATGTTCCTTTATGGGCAAACATTGTCTGCAATCACTTTAGGTTTCTCATAGGAAGCCTTGCAGGCCTTAGTGATCATTTCAAAGCTCTGAGCAACCATTATCTGAGTGGTGTCCCTACTACATTGAACTATGTAAAACAGACAAAGCTTCATAGCAACAAAATTCCCATGATAATAAATAAAATGCGAAGTCCTATTTGGAGAGTAGATCTGAGCCAGAAAGCAATGCTTGAGGGTAGCCAGTGAAAGAGGGCAAGGGTCATGGGGTGCCTGAGGGCACTGCGTTTAACCGTTTGGCCTATGCTGGGATTCTATCTAGTTCTGTCACTGCTTCCTTCACCAGAGGGAGGCCTATGGTTCAAGCAATCAGGTATTTAAGAAGAGGGTTTTTTTTGTTGTTGTTGTTGTTGTTGTTTTTTATGGAAACAAAAGAAAAACAAAGGTTAATGTTTGGAAACCAGTTTCTGAGCCTAGGGGGCAGCCAGTCAAGAAAATTTTTAGATGCTAGGGTTGAAGCATTTTTTGAATTTTAAAATGTTTCTGATGGTATCATCAGTTGTTCAGGTAAACTTTTTGAGTGGCTTACACACATTAGGCACAAAGATTGTCTAGGCATGAGCTATTGTAGCTATTTCTCTGAAATTTATATCAAGTTGTTTACATTCAGTTTGCATGGCTTTGGGGGAAAGGGCAGCTTTAGCATTCAAGTATTTCAAGTCAAAAATGGGAGGAAAATTGGAAACTTTAGTTTGGAGAGTTGTAGCCATATAATTGAGGAAACTAGAAGAATTGAAGATCCAGTCCAATTTACAGGTGGAAAAGAAGACCTCAGAGATAATTAAAACTAATATCTATAAGTGTGTATTACAGTTTCTATTGAAACATGTATATATATTTTTTCTCTCTCTTCAGTTACCCCCCACTTTTACCAAAGATATTTTGCAGTCAAATTAGTTATACTATGATTAGATCTAGTTTCTATAAACTTGGCCTGATTCTTTACATAAATGCAGCAACTATAATAATCGATCATATAGGATCTTTTAAATCTGCTTTGCTGGAATTTTTCATTAAAAATCTCCAGATTAAACCTTCAATAGTTTCCTAAGGCAAAGAGGCCAAGCCAAATACTTGCCATCAAACTTTTCCTGCAGTACCTTTAGATCTGGGTTAGTTCCTCTCTTCTTGAGGTCCACAAAATACCTTGACATTTCTTTGCCAGCTGGGAAACAACGTTCCTTCCACTTGGTAAGGCTGCTGGGAACCCTGTAAGCAAGGTACGAGGCTGATTTTTTTAATTTTTTTTATTTAATCTTTTTATTTTTTAATTTATTGGGGAACAGTGTGTTTTTCCAGGACCTATCAGCTCCAAGTCAAGTCATTGTTTTCAGTCTAGTTGTGGGGAGCACAGCCCACTATCCCATGTGGGAATTGAACTGGCAAACTTATTGTTCAGAGCGTGAGCTCTAACCAACTGAACCACCCGGCCACCCTTAGACTGAGTTTTTTCAAGGAGGCTTTATTAGCTTCCGTAAATCAATCTTAGTTCTTTAAAGCTGGCTGGTCATGTCTGAGTCTATGCATGTCTCTCTCAAATATGACATTCCAGTCAAATCCTTGGTAATATAACCAAAGTTTCCAGTTGTGCCCTGTTATAAGGAAAACAGATTCTTATTGAACTTATGTAAATAACTATACAACTATGGAAATAAGAATATTAACTTATTAAGCACTTCCAAGTTCTGAAGGGTTCAGGTAGAAAAAAATGTTTCAATTCTGCTTACAAAGTATAATTTACCAAATTTTTGTAATTCATAGGTAGCTTAAGAGAAAAAGTTTTCCTAAATCTGGAGAAATAAAACATACAAATTCAGCAATATTTCAAACAAAAAGCTGTAAAAATTATAATCATTTTCATCAGTGTATTCAGTCTCATGTACATAATTCTTGTTGATCCTTTTTATAAATCCAGTTTTCCTTAGAGCTCTGCAATTCTTACCCAGTTCAGTGGTGTGATGTGAAAGTTATTAGAAACCTGTGTTTTAGAGTATTTTCCATGAATTTCTTTGAAGTTGAAGTAAATTTGTAAAAGTATCAGTAAAACAATAACTGTCTGTAAATAACAAAACTCAGAATGGCATGGTTAAAGACCTCATTCGATAAAATGCAAGTGAAGAAGAAATTTGCTTATTTCTGAGATACACAACATTTTAAGATAACTAGAAGTACAAATAAAATGTTATACCAGGACATTTTAGATTTTTTAAATTTTTAATAATTTCTGTAACATTAACATTAAACTACATGCATATAAATATAATTATTATTTCTTATTTGACAGTGTTTCTCATGTAATTTTTGCATGTCAAATAGGCCTAATTAGTTTAATTGTTGCCTTTTATAAGGAAAGAAAATAGCCTTTGAAATGTTCTAGAGATACTCTGCAAAGTTTCAAAATTAGTTTATTTAAATTTTATTTGGGGGAAGTTTGTCAGGAACATCAAGATTTTTCAACACTTAGTCAAATAGGATCATAGGTCACTGTGAAATTACATTTAGTTATCCATTTAACTATGGTGACAGCTAAAGACTTCACACAGACAAATATAAAGTTAGAAATTGCAAGCAAAATTTAGCTCTTTTAATATTAAAAAAACTCAGTTTACTTAGGTAATCAAAGATGTGAGGATAGAATACAACCGATCATTTTAATAAAACACAAAAATCTTTGTTTTCCCTGTATAACCTCTTAAGAGCTTACCAATACAGGAAAACTTTGTCCTTTTAGCAGATGAAAGAATGTTGTTTTAGTTTTCTATAAATACACTAGGAATATAAAACCTTATCATAAATTTAATATTATCCAACTTGATCACGCATAAAATTTCTTTACCAAGATTTCTTTTCACAAAACTTCTACAACGTTCTGTATCCATTTTATTTTGCTCCTTGTTGTCTTACCAATTCAGAAAACACCAAATTTATTTTAAGACAGAATTGCTTTCTTTTATTTCCTGCAAAAGTGCATCTTCATACCTTATACCTTCTTTTATTGAAAACATATATTAATTTACTTCCATATTAATTAAAATTCTTAATCCTTAATAGCCTTAATTTCTAGTGAAAACTAAGAAGTACACAATTATGAATTGTCGTATCAGCCTTCTATAGATTGGCAAACCCATGAATACGTTTTATAACTTCTAAAAACATGCTTCCTCAACAAAGCACAGCAGTTTTTATTAACATATCCAAATTTATCTTTTATTTTCTCTGTATTAATCCAAAAGTAGGTAAACCTAAACGTATTTAGCAATTCATGTTTCAGTATTTTTCGTATTGGAAAATTATCTAGATATGCAACAAATCCTCATCATTTAACTCAACTTAGCAAAATTCTAAAGTTTACCAAAAAGAATTTGAGGAATTATTTTAAAGTAATATACTGTAACACATAATTACTGTTAAAAAGTTTCACTTGTAACTTTTTATTCTATTAACATATATTTATTTTATTGGTTCCTAAAGATTACATTTAGATTACCCATGAAAACTTTGAGACATCAGAGAAAGTCAATTATCAATACCAGCTATTTGTTCTTATTAACAAATTCTGTAAGAAAGGTAATATGAACTTATTTTAGTAAACCCAGTAAAATAAAAATACTATGTTAAATTGATAACTCTAAAGACATGCCTTTTTATGTTAAGCCAACATCTTAAATTAGCTTTGATACCAAGTAATAATTTTTCCACAACCTGAAAAATATTTGTTCATTTTTTATTGTTTTTAACAATTTTATAAGCACTTACTTTAAGGCTATTAAGCAGAGGTCTTTACAAACAACTTTTAGTAATACCCTTTGGAAGTAGATAACATAACTGTATAGAGACACAACCAAAGACCTGATAATGGTATTTTAAAATTTTAGCCATGAGACAGATACAATAATGCAAAATTCATTAGTTCATAAATAACAGAATAAATTGTTTATTTGTTCAGATGATTAACTATTTTACTATTTGTGGAAAACACTTTAAGACTTTTTTTTTTGTCATTGACAAACAATTTTAAGCATATTTGGGAAGGGGCAACTAGATTTAGGCAAGGGAGCTTATTCAGCTCCTTTTGATATCTTTTATTTTTAACTTTCCTATTTTTTTCCCCTTTGGTTTCAGTTTCTACTGACTGAATTAAACTGGACTCAGTCTCAGGCAGTTGGAGGCTGTTTAAATTCCTGATTTTATAGAGATTTACAAGACAAACCTATTGGCCCTTGGACATTGGCTCCCAGCTGATCTATTTCCTGATTATTTATAGGAAGGCCTGGGAAATAGTTAAGAGACATAAAAATTCCTATCAGACTTTTAATATCAGCTTTCAATTCTGCAAAATTTCGGATCACAGAGTTATTAATTTTTTTTAAAAAGAGCTTGTCAGGTTTCTGGTGGGATAAATAGTAAGAAATTCTAAAGCCTTGGGGCCGGCCGAGTGGCTCAGTTGGTTAAGAGCTCGCTCAAGAGTTTGAGCTCTGAGCAACAGCGGTTCAAGTCCAGCCCAAGCTGAGCAGCTGCTGAGCTCCCAACAGGTAGCAGGATGGCTCAGCTAAAAAAAAAAAAAAAGAAATTCTGAAGCTTTATGGTGACTAGCTTTTAAATGCCTCAGTTAAGTTGACCTGCTCGAATGGACAAAGTTTTGCTTTAGGATCCTTTTAGAGATGTTTTTGAAATCATCTGGCTTTTAGAAGCTTCTATATACTAATCAAAGAATGAATTATGTTGTTTCCAAGAGGTTTGGCATCCTCTCTTTTAAAGGGACCCCTTAAGACGGATTTATCTAAAACAAAGATTCTCCAGAATGGCCATTAGAGTTTTAAATAATTTTGACTGAATTTTTCCATAAATATAATTACATGACCAGAAGGAAGGAATTCCTATTGTTGCTAAAGGCTAACTTATTCTTTAGCTATACATGGCTGTTACTGATTATAAAGAATATCTATCTGTTCTATAGTCAGGATGTATGCTTCCCTGTTAGCTTTACAAACAGTTCTTTATAAGGCAATGTTGATATGTCTCAGTCTAAATGTTATTTTGACTAGTTCAAACATACTAGAGTTTCAAAGAGCAAGATGTGCAATGCTGTTCTCTAGAATGACTTCTCTAATTCCATTTTAAAATGGATTCACTTATGCCAACTTTTCACAGTTGGATCACATCATATTCAATCCATTACTTGATATTTTTTCTCCAACTTGCTTGTAGTAGGTTTGGAGTCAAAACAACTTGTAAAGGAGCCCTGACTCTACTATAATTAACTCTATGTCTAAAACTGTATTGAATGCAAGCATCGAATAATCAAATGCTTATTGAGTGCCTGCTATGTAGCAGGCAATATAACAATTTATCAATTCTCAAAACCACCTGAGGAAACATGCATTTTCCCCGTATTTCAGATGGTTAAACTGAAGCTCAGTGTTGTTAGAAAACTTTCCCAAGATCACAAAGCTATTATATTAGTTTGTTATTGCTGCTGTATCAAATCATCACAAACTTGGTAGCTTAAAACTATGCAAATTCATTATTTCACTATTCTGCAGTCCAAAACACTGCAATTTGTTTCTGTGAGCTTGAGTCAAGGTGTCAGCAGGGCTACGTACATCTGGAGACTCAAGAGGCAAAATCTGTTGCCTTGACTTTTCCAAACTTCTGGAGGTTGACTGGATACCTTAGCTCATGACCCCTTCCTTGCATCACTCCAAACTCTTGCTTTCAACACTATATCTCCTACTTCCTTTTCCATGTTATTAATACATTTGCATCCGTTCTCTTCTTATAAGGACACTTATGATTACTTTTAGGACCCACCCAGATAATCCAGAATAATATCATTTTAAGATCCTTTAACTTAGTTACATCTTTAAAGTCCCTTTTGCCATGTAAAATAACACCTATAGTACCAAAGTTTCAGATGTGGGTATATTTGGGAGCCACTATTCAGTCTACTACATCTAGTAAGTGTTGGAGCTGGGATTCAATGCCAGGATTTTTGGTGCTATGGATAGCTGATCGTATCATTGGTGCGCTATGCTTCAGCTTCTCAGGCAACAGGAATTGCAAGAAAGAAGAGCCTACTCAATGTAGCCTAATAAATGTAGAATGAGGTGCTTCATGGAACCCAAGGGCAAGGATGTAATAGAACCTCAGGAAAGGCTCCACACTTATGAGAAGGCTTTAGGACATGCACTTTTGAGTTTGTCTGCATGTCTTATCCATTCTTTTTGCTCTTTGTAGCTCACCTTTCTCTGCCTTCTGCAGCCCACATGGGAAGAAAGTGTCATAGCTCAGTTTTACAAGTTTAAGTTCTATCCATACCACAGAACAAAAATGTGCCCTTCTCTCTATCGTATAAGTGACCACTGGATTTAATCAACTATGCTGAGGGCTGGATCCTATAGTATCAAGATGGTGTCTGGGTGAAGTGAGCTTAGAGCTTGATATAATTATCACAGAACTTTTTTTTTTAAGAGTTGAGGCTCAAAAGCTGAGCAGCATCCAAAAGTAATCTCCATAGCTCTCACAGATCATCTGTGAAAGCTCCCTGAAAGCAGGAACTTTAGGTTCCACTTTATTTTGAAATCCAGGAGAAATGTGACAGCATTTATTTGATCTAACTCTATAAGAAATTACGGCAAATTTATAAAACAACAGGCCCCAAGAGAGTAAGGGAGAGGCCCCAGAAGATTCTAGCTATTGAATTCCAAAGCAACTATTAAATTATGCTCTTTCCTCCTTCCCTTCCTTCCTTCCTTCCTTCCTTCCTTCCTCATCCCCCTTCCTCTTCTCCTTTCTTCCTTCCTTCCTTCCTCATCCCCCTTCCTCTTCTCCTTTCTTCCTTCCTTGCTTCCTTGCTTCTTTCCTTTCTTCCTTCAATCTGTCATTTTCTTTTGTCTTTGGTTATTCATTTGTTTATTTGTTTGCCATTGGAGAAAAATGTTATAAAACTGAAGGAGAGGCATTAAAGTTTTTCCCAGACAGAGACTTCTATGAACGCATCAGGTGCTCTGAATAGGAGCAGTAAGGGTTCAGCTGAGAATATAGCTGAGGACGCTTATCAGTTGGTACAGGGCATCTGTGATTATCCAAAGAATTAGAATCAGGACACAATTCAAGTCCTTGAGAGATGTTGGGGGAACATAATCCTGAGCATTGGTAAAATAACAGCAGATATTTTGAGGTGGTAGTGGGGTGCTTGAATAAGATTTTCTAAGTATGCAGCTATATTGACTAAAGTTAGAAACATTTAAAAGGCTAAGTTTGGTTTGGGTAGCTTCTAAATGACATCTATTGACAATGCTAGTAAAGGCAAAACACACAAAACAACTGTGATCACTGTCATGCCCTGAGCTGGAGTCATGGAATGCAACTTATTCAGGTTGAAAGATATTCCCAAACATTCTGATATTAAACACATCAGGATGTGCTTAGAATTCACGTATGGATACCCCCATGGCAGTGGGAGTTAGCATACAAGGTACCTAGAACTACATTGAGCAAAAAAGGGCAGGAGAGCCTGTTTAAAGTGTACAAATCCTGGAGTACCTGACTGCATTCTTCCTCCCTCACATTCTAGCTCTCTGGCTTTGAGCAAGATATTTTACTTTTTTGAGCTCTCATTTTAAACTAATATCCACTTTGTAGGGGTGTACAAAGCACTCAATGAGTTAATGTAAGCAGGATCTGACACATTGTAAGAACTCAACCATAACCCTTGATTTCTCCTTTTTCTTCCTCCTTAATTGCTCTGTACTTAGAGTCTATATTCACACTACTGTAGACAGAGGGCCATGTTAACAAGCTACCACCAATCTACTTACTCTTGACTAACCCAAAGGTAACCTTCACGTGTGTTGTTCCTCAAAAAACAAATTGAACAAACAACAAATGCTTAATGCCAATCCCTTCACTGTCCATATGTTCTAAAAGCCATTGACCCAATCCCTCAAATTATCTGCAGGAAGTGCAGCTCTTTGACAAATCTAAATTTTAGATAGAGTTTCTGCATCCCAGAAAACAACCAAGAGGTTTAATCTCACTAAGCCATCACAGACAGCACAGGCCATGACCATAAGAAAATGAAATTTTCTGACTCATGGGGTGTCTGGGAGTCAACCTGTAATCAGAGACAGAAGGGTGTGAGAGGGAATCTGACTTTAATAAGGACACAGTTTAGGAAAATGGCAATTGGAAACCACAAGAGACTCGGTGGGGACACAAGGAAGCCAGGGGTAGAAGGAATAGCAATTGGCCTGGATGAAACAAGGGAAATATCTCAGTGAAAATTTCAACAACTCAGGAAGGATTGCAGAAATATAGACATGAAGCAAGTTTTGATTGTATTACAAAAAGCATACAGTATATTCTATAGATAAAGTAACCAATTCAAAATGTAAAAATAATACCTAGCATAATATCTGCAACCAGTATATATGAAATAATATTTTATTGAGTAAATATATTTATGTCATAGTAATAAATGCCATTTATTTATTGTATACTCTTAATGCCTGGTGCTTCATAAAAACAAATTCAGATAAATTAGAAAATAAGGAATTAATAAAGATAGGCAGAAAGTGATATACAAGAAAACAAAAGCAATAAAACTGACAAGTAAATTTAAGAATCAATTTCCTTGAAAAGCAAACAAACAATCCAAAATTATAGAAACTTCAGTGAACCTGATAAACACAAAGACAGAAAATGCGAATATAAAGCATTTGAAATGAAAATGATTGGGTGGGGGCTACCAGGATATCAAAGAAATAAAAATAATCCTAAAAAATGTAGTTCGAAAGACTAATTTATTTGATCATTTGAATGAAATAAATGATTTCCTAAGAAAATATGTTACTCTGGGTGACCGGTTAGCTCAGTTGGTTAGAATGTGGTGCTGATTGAAAGTTGCTGGTTCAATCCCCACATGGGCCACTGAGCTACGCCCTCCCTAAAAGAGTCTACTATGCCATTGTAGCATGAAAGCAATGTGTAACCAATGACCATGGCTGTTCCCCCAATAAAAATTAAAAAAAAGAAAAAAAGAAAGAAATTGACTCCGAAAGGGACAGACAATGTAGGCAGTTGACAAAATTGAGAAAGTTATCAAAGTTCTACAACCAGAAGTGTGCTAGAGCTGTCTAGCACACATTTGTAAAAGATGATTGTGCATATCTCTTCCCACCTTCAAGTTCAATGTCATCATGTTAATAAACTTGAAATCAGCTCCAGTGGGAATTTACACTATGGAAATAATCAAATACTACAAATCACAGACTTTTTTTTTTTCCCCTGAAGAAACACTTATTAAACATTTACTACTAGCACACCACTAATTATAGTCCTGACTTCTGAAAAATGTCAGGGCCAGATGAATTAACCCAAACTTTTAAGGAATAGCCATTTTAGTAATTTGAAAAAAATGTTTCAGGGGGTAGGGGTGCAAAGCTTCCAAATCTTCATTGAATAAACCCTGCATTGATACCAAAACAAATGCAGAAAGCTAAAAGCTGTAGATCAATAGTTCTTTTGTATATTAATTCAAAACAAAAGCACAGATAACATAAAAACAAGGAGAATTTCACAGTTTATTATAAACACACCACAGCTAACCGGGGCTCATTCCTGGAAGGTAAGGGTGGTTCTGTAATGGGAACTCCATGAATTTGCATTAAGTTGCTACTTTCTGCTGATTCAGCTACCCATATATATGGAAATATAAACATGAACATATATAAAAGACCCCCGTGGTTTCAGTTTGGAGCCATGTATGATGCATACCTTAGAATATCTTCATTACCTTAAACTTTAGACAATTATTATAGTAAAAGAAAAATAGAGATAGAGAACAAAGAAAAATTAAGGAAATGGTGATGAAAAGCAGTAGCAGGAAGAGGAAACAAAGGAAAGAGGAAGAGAGGACGATACAAAGATAGACAGCAGGACTGAAAAAGAAAAAAGGCAGGAAAGAGGGAAGGGGGGATGGAAAGAAAGGGGGAGAGAGGGGGAAGAAAGACTGAAAGAAGGAAGAGGAAAAATTACATTCAGATCCCCCCCCCGCCCTCCTTTCTGGTTTTAAAAGCGTCCTAAGGAGGCTGATCAGGTTTGATTCCTTGGAAAGCAGCAACACCTCCCCACTCAGACAGGTCCATGAAAGCACAAAAGCTCTGGCTCGGCCTGAGCTCCACTAGCGGGGAGGCAGATAATGACGGGGGATGAAAAGATGAAAAGACCACAGCTCTGAGGTTTGCAGTGGGGTAGCCGAGTCCTTGCCAAGTCAATCAAGGCCACCAGGGTCCCAAGTGCCTGAGTTTGCCAGCTGGTGGAATGTGCCACTGTGCTTCTGATTGCAGCTGCTACTTGCCCTGGAGCCCTCTGGATAAGGGAAAGGGGCAGGGCTCTTGAAAATAGCTTAACATCTTCACGCTGGCCAAGCCTTTCCATGGGGCCTAGAAGCCTAAGTAAGTAACCTTTTCTTAAACCATGTTACAAACCAAAGGGGGAATGAGAAACGAGGGGGATTGAATGTCTCCTGATTTTTGTTTCTTTCACTCATTTGACTGGGAAGGTACTAATGCTTTTGACTGCAGTATCCAAGCAGTATTAGATGGTTTGCGTGCATTCATCTGTTGTACTCTGGATGCTATACTCGGACAACATCTCTAAAAGTTGTTCTCATTATAAGAAGAAGAAAATGAGGAAGGGAGGTAGTAGCAATAGCTGTAGTGGTTATAGTATTGGCTCTGCAGTAAGAATAGTGGTAGTGTCAATAGGTCTAATTATGGTGTGGTTATTAGAAGTCATTCATTCCAACTTATTTTGACTAAATACCCAAGGCACCAGGTAACAAAAATGTGTGTGATAAGAATTATATGTAAAATTCAAAGAGAAAAAACTAAAAAGCTTTTTGAGAAGATCTCATATCTCCTCAAAAGCTTTTGAGAGAAATCCTTAGGAAACTGGAGAGAGGAGAAAGAGTAAGAGATGCAACTAAGAAAGAACATTATGTGAACTTACAAATTGTGAACACACTTTCTAGGTGCTTATAAGGGACTGAATTGTGCCCCCCCTCAAATTCATATGTCAGAACCCTAACCCCCAGTAGGTCAGAATGCATACAAATACAATTAAGTTACAATGATGCCAGTGTGGGCCCTAAACCAATCAAATGGGTGTCCTTATAAGAAGAAGAGATTAGGACATACAAAAAGACACCAGAAATGCATGCTCACAAACACACAGAAGAACCATCTGAGGACATGCATGAAGGTGATGATCTACAAGCCAAGGAGAGAGGCCTCAAAAGAAACTAAACAGGCTAATACCTTGGTCTTGGACATCTAGTCTCCAAAACTGTGAGAAGTAAATTTGCATTGTTTAAGTCACCCAATCTGTATTGAATGGACGGAAGGAAAAAAAAAATGTGAGGGAGGGGAGCATCTCTGATGTGTCCTTATTTGATCAGGTGATAAATACCACATTGACTTCCAACTACCTTACATCATTTTATAAGCCAGTATTTCTGAGCATGTCCATAGCCAAGTGTTAAAATTGGGGGGTGGGAAAGGAGATCATTCCAGAATGTGCTTAATTTTGGATGTTTAAATTAAAGCAATTTTTCATTCACGTATCCCTGTCTTCTTGCATAAAGGATTATTTAGTGTTGCAGGATTTTTAAGAAGTCGGGGCTTACCTTGTTGACGCACGTGGATTCTCTTCTCTCTTCCTTTATCCAGATCTTCATACACAGTCTCACGCACAGAGGATGTTACTAAATATAAGAGTAATCCTCAGGATTAACACGCTGACTACTCAATAAAACCTGGATGTTTTAGCAATTTCCCCATTTATCTTTTCATCCTGCTTTGCTCTTTTTTTCTGAGGGGAAAAATATTAAGATAGTAATAGTATTAGTTTGTTGGTTAAAAATTTCCACTTGGAAAATTAAAAAGGATACTTAAAAATCATGAAAGCATTAGCACACCAGTTACTTATCTGCTGAACTTTTGGGAGTAAAGCAGGAAACAAAAGATGCCACAATGATTGAGGTTGAGCAACAGTTTGCCAAGTGTAAAGAGTTATCCAAACCATGCCTCATTCACTCACCAGCCCAGGCTCTGAAGAACCGTGCAATTAGTGTGTAGTAAGTGACTTCCAAAAGAACGGTAGGCCAGAAATAGAATCCGGAAACATAAATAGGCACTACATCAAAATGGAATTGCAAGGAGGCATCTCTGGCTCCCAGAATCCAACCCATCCTTCAAAGTCCCATTCACGTGAAGAGACCTGGCTCCACCAATCACCAGACTTTTGACATTTCTGAGCTCTGATTAATCTATAAAATGGGGGCCATTATAATTATTTCACAGGATTTTTCACTAGATACTGTAGAGGAAAAAAACATAATTTTACTTCTAAACTTCTAGGTTATTGGCTGAAACACCCCTCCCCCCATAATAAAAACACAGATTAACGGGGAAAATAAAAATTTTAATTACATATACATGTATGGGAGCCTCACAAAGATAGGAGACTCAAAGGCAGCCAGACAATGCAGCCTTAAATGCCATCCTGAGCTAAGGAAAGGAATAGGGGCTTTAAAGTGGGGCAGAAAAGATAATCCATGAGAAGAGGAAATGTTTGGTAAGCAAAGTCAGCCCTGCCATACAGATGTCTTTCAGATGAAAAGGTGATCTTTGATCATAGCTCTCTTCCTGGTCCAGACCTCATTTCTAGTGTAAATGTCACTTACAAAAGGGTAACTTCTCTGTTTTCAGTTTCTGTGTCTGTAGTTTCTCAAAATAATCAGCTCAAAATAATTCTCATATCAAAGAGACATATTTTGGTGTGGAATAGTCTACTATTCTTCAGTACAAATGAGACAGTGACTAGAAAAGCACTCTTTATTACAGTGTAAAGTGTTATGCAAATACAAGATGCTAGTGGTGCGAATGACACAGGTGAAAACTTGATGGGGATAGTCATGTTATCTTAAAAAATTAGAGTCATGACTACTCTGGAAATTGTCTCCTTTCTTCGTGCCTCAACACACCTCATAGCCCCACCACCTTCCAAAAGGAAGTGTTTACAGCTGTTCTGGCCCCTCTACCTCTGGCCCTTCAACCACACATACAAAGGGGGACATTCTCTTTTGCTGTTGCCCATGAGAGGTCAAGCCTTTCCTTTCCTTCCTTCCTTCCTTCCTTCCTTCCTTCCTTCCTTCCTTCCTTCCTTCCTTCCTTCCTTCCTTCCTTCCTTCCTCTCTCTCTCT
>NW_017732108.1:889365-899645 GCF_001890085.2 Hipposideros armiger | reverse complement strand
TTCAATAATTATAATAACTATACCCCTCTTCTGGGAGATGCTGATAATGGGGGAGGCCGTGCTAGTGGTGTGTGTGTGTGTGTGTGTGTGTGTGTGTGTGTGTGTGTGTGTGTGTGTTTGGGGGTGGGGAGTGTTGATAATGGAGGCGTATGGGAAATCTGTACTTCCCACTCAGGATTGCGGTGAACCTAAAACTACTCTAAAAAAGTAAAGTCTTAAAAAAAGTAACCAAGATAAGTAAATACCCAGGACTCCATCCATCTTTCTTCCTCCTTTCCTCCCTTCCACAAATACATCTTGATGTTATATTGTGTACACAGCCATGTTCTAGATATAATGAGGGAGAAAATAGATGAGCTACATCCCATCCTCAAGGAAAATACAGTTTTTAAAGAAAATAATAGAAGAAGAAATATTATGTTATAAACCAGACTGCTGAAATGCTGAGTATCAGAGGAAAGGTCCAGTTAAATTTCTTTGGAATGCCACAAGAGTGTTCACTTCTGACTAGAAAGATGGAAGACTGTTTCCAAGGGGATGTAGTAGATAATAACAACAGCTACTACTACTATTACTGCCACTATTACTACTATTACTGCTACCATTACTACTACTATTACTGCTATTACTATTATTACTGCTACTATTACTACTATTGCTACTACTATTACTACTATGATTACTGCTATTACTACTATTACTACTATTACTGCTACTATTACTGCTACTATTGCTACTATTACTGCTACTATTACTACTATTACTAATATTACTAATATTACTACTGAAATAACAGCACCAACATCCACTGGACTTTGTAAAGACTGCAATGTACCAGGAACTATACATACATCACCTCATTTAACCCTCTATCTTCTCTCTGGCATCTGACCCAAGAGCCTAGTGTCTCACCCACCAAGAGACCCTGCCTTGCACAACCCCTCTGGGCTTTGACAGGCTGAAGCATAGTAAGCTCTTTTGGGAATGAAAGAAAAGGGCAGTTCAGCATAGTGAACATTGGGAATTAAGGCCCTAAAGAGAAAAAGCTTGTGGCACATCAGGAAACTATCAAATATTGTATTAAGCTAATCTGAAAAATAAATCAGGCAGGAGCATGTATACACACATGTATAGACTCGATTTTGGGGTCTGTGACCTCTTCGGGCTTAATGACTGTGGTTTGTGTGTTGGGTCCTGGAGTCAGATACGCCTCATTTGTAACCTCATCTCTACCACTCCCTAGTCCAGGGACGTCCCACAGTTATTCAACCTCTCCAAACCTTAATTCCTCATCTGCACAAAGTACACAACTATGTCTTTTTTCCAGGATTGCTGGAAAAACGACGTATGAGACATGCCTGTCAGAGGGCTTGGCACATAGTAGAAACTCAACAAATGTAAAATATCAAAAATGCTACCTACTCTAAGGTTTTTTGTGAAGCTTTTATGTCACCTAGGAGTGTGGGTGACAGATGTTGGAACTAAGCCAGTGTAGACTCCCTTTCTCCCCTGGGGGAAAATGTCAAGGAGACAGGTAAGGGCTCTCAGAGCAGCTGTGATGGTGTACAGGAGGCTCCCCTGAGGAATCAGATGCCTCCCAAATTGCCCAGGTGTGGCCCAGGTGCTGCCCTGCCTGGAGACTGCGGGAGAGGTGGGGTCACAGGGCCCCACATCATCCTCCCTGTCTGCCTGCTCTTTCCCCAGCACAACCCAGTCCGGGAAGTCGGACTGGCTCATGAAAGTTTTTCATAAACCTTTCTTCTGAGTGCAGATAGTATGCGTCTGCTCTATGTGCATACTTGGTGAGGTTCTTTTTATTCTTTCTTTATTTTAATTAGTTTAATGCATTCAAGCTTGGGACTGAACAAAGCTGGGAGTGTCCTTTGTACCTCACGATGCTTGGAAATGAGGACAAAAGAAAAATGAATTTCTATACTTTCAGTTTATATGTGCTTCACTCGTTCTGTACCTCTTTAGCTAGGGTCTGCTGGGTTCAAGGAACTTTGCTTATTATAGCTCATAGTAGAAAAAGGAAAAGAGAAAAGAACTTGAATTTCTGGAGTACCCACATGTACTGGGCTCCATGCTAGGTTTTCCCATAGTTTGTTTAATTCCTCACAACAACTCTTTGGACCGATAGGGTGGGTTTAAATAACTTCTTCGAAGTTATATACCCAGTAAGAGACAGAGCCAGAATTAAAAAAACAGGTCTTTCTGGTTACAGTGTTCATGCTATATCCATTAAAAGGCTGTCTCTAGACGCCGTGATTTTATAAATAAGGAAACTGAATCCCAGGAAAACAGTGTATCCAAGGGCCATACTCAAGCTAGTGACAAAGTATGCATTCAAATAATGAATTCCTGACTCCTAGTTCAAAGTACTTTATTTTCATATCTACTTTTCCTTCTTTTATTTATTTTTATTTTATTTTTTTAATAAAGACTAATTTGTCTCTACTATGCAAGGTACTGCTTCAGGTACAGTGAAAGATATGACAGTGAAAACTTTTGTAATCAAACCCCTGGCCTTCATAAATGGAAAGTCTGGGGAGAAAACATTAGCACGTTAATCACATCCATGAGAAAAATACAAGGTTTAAAGCACTAGTATCCTGAGAAGAGTACAAAGAAGTTTTAGGAGAGATTATCAATAAAAATACACCAGGGTGACTCTTGGGAAAGTGACTAGGGGGCTATTTTATATTAGATGATCAAGGAAGGCTTTTTGAGGAGGGACATTTAAACCAATGCCTGAATGCCAGTGGGAACAGCTGGTGCAGCAGCTCTGAAGCAGAATGGAAAAAAGGCAAGTATGTCTGAGCCCAATGAGCAAGGGGGAGTGATGAAGCTGATGAAGCCAGACAGGCGGTCAAGGTCACGATGTTAGACTTGGTCACAAGTAAAACGGGAAGCCCTTGCAGAAGTGTAAGCAGGATTTTCACGCGTTCACTCTGCTGCCGTGTAGAGAATGGATTGTCAAGGGGCAAGTTTGGATGCGAGGGGAAGAGTAAGGAGGCTAGTATAGCTGTCCCGGTGAAATAGGATGGAGGCTTAGAGTTGGAGTGAAACTGGAGAACAGCGAGCAGAGGTGACTTCATTTCCAAGGTGGAGTCAGAAGACAAGCGTATAAGCTCCATGAGGCTAAGGTTGTGTCGTTGTTGTTGTTCTGTTCATATGTGTATCTTGAGTACCTAGAAGAATGACTAGCATGTAGTAGGTGCTAGTAAATATTGGTTCAAGAAGTGAATTAAATGGAAGTATGGTGTCTTTGTTGGCTCAGGCTACTATAACAAAACAACAGACATTTATTTCTCACAGTTTCAGAGGCTCAGGGTCAGGGTGCCAGCTGATTCTGTATTAGGTGAGAGCTCTCTTTCCAATTTCTAGATGACTGCCTTTTTGGTGTATCCTCACATAGGGGTGTGAGGTGAGAGAAAGAGAGAGAGAGAGAGAGAGAGAGAGAGAGAGAGAGAGAGAGAGAGAGAGAGAGANCACAAGCCATGAGGAGAGAGAGAGAGAGAGAGAGACAGAGAGAGAGAGAGAGAGAGAGAGAGAGAGAGAGAGAGAGAGAGAGAGAGAAGGGGAAAAAAAGGAATGCTCAACTCCAATTTAAAGCAAGAGATTGAGGCTTCTTATTTCATTTTGTTTTGCTGCTGTTTCAAAATAATAGTAAAAGTAATATCAATTTATAGTCATGCCAACCTATGAAACATCTAAACCTGTAGAGAATTTTTTTTATAAGAATTTATTTGAGCCCAACTGACATCACATGCCAGGGAAGAAGATCACAAAGGATCTAGAGGACAACAGTTTTGCAGCTTTTTGTATGCATTTGGAATTAAGGAAGATTACATGAAGATGGAAGAAAGCAAGGTGGTAATTGGATTGCAAGATAATTAACAAGATCATGTGTTCTCTTGAGGGTGGTTAAGGCTTGTTTCAAAGGTGTGTTAACCTAGATGCACAGAAATAGAGGACAAGGGTTGCTTAAGGCAAAGATAAACCTTTTACTAAAAGTTATAGGCCTGGGTATGATGACCCACCATGACTGGCTGAGTTAGAAATTTATGACCTGATCACCCTGTGAGGTGACTTTCCACAGAACCCTCCCCTTTTTTTTGTCCACAGTTATTGAGTCCTTATTAATATCTAAGACTATTATACTTTTCACAAATTGTTTCATTTCGTCTTTATAATAATCCTCTTAACAATCAGTTCATTTTGTAAGTATCCCCATTTTCCACATAAGGAAACTAAGGTTAAGAGGTGAAGTAACTTGATTAAGTGCACATACCTAGTAAGCAATAATTCTAGAATTTGAACAAGGAACTTGGGCTCCAAGGTCATCCTTCTTCCACTGCACCCTGACAAATAGATTTTATAGACACACTCAAAGGAGGAAAAGTTTATGTATGTCTAAGTGTGGAGCTGATTTAAAGAGGAGCTAGAGAGAAAATGTGCCCTAGTATTCTCTTCATAACTCATGGTCCAACTCTGACAATATATGAGGATTGATTGATTTTCACATATTAACTAACTGCATGTGCACCAGCTGTATAAATACAATTTCTGGAAACCTAAGAGTGGCTCAAAATAGATTCCATTTTTCATTTTGTAAAACAAGACCTTGGTGACTGCTGAATAGTAAATGCTGACAGTTGGACAGCAGAGTCTTGGAGTGGCAAACAGGGCAGGGAAGAACAATTGGTATTCTCAAAATACCACTGGATTACAGAGACTCCACCAAGACCAGGGCAACTCTGGAAAATGGGGTCATGTTGAGGATGACTTCTTAAATGTCTCTTCTCATTACTTTGTTTCTTCTTCCTTGTCACCAATGTAAAATCCCTGTTTGCAGCTGGGTTGACACCTGTCTCTTCTCTACTTGGCTTATAGCAGCTCCTAGTGACAGCCCTGAACACACCCTTCTCTTGATCACTGATGCTGTCCAGTACTCCATTACTGCTTTTTTGGCACTGATGTCTGGCTTGTGTTTCTTATTCAACCCTGTGCTAACCCAGTGCAATAGAATATGACTTTTTTGGTATGGGTGTATATTCGGGGAAAATGTGATGGGAACATAGGTGCACTGCCCAACAAATCTTTACTGAACTTGCGTACAAAGCTATAAATACATTTGTAGCTTTGTATGAAAATTTAGTGAAGATTATGTATAGTTTATATGCATATATATATATATATATATACATATATGTATTGTATACAGATAGAAAGAGAGAGTGTATATATCTCATTATAAATAGAGAGAAAGTAAGAAGAAAAGAAAAGAAAAGAAAAAAGAAAAAGAAAGGTGTCCTTAATCAAATTGCTTAACCTCTCTTAACCTTAGTTTCCTCTAGGTCAGCGGTTCTCAACCTGTGGGTCGTGACCCTATTGGGGGTCGAATGACCCTTTCACAGGGGTTACCAGGTACTTGTATGTGGGTGTATCTGCATGTGGGCCTAGAGACGGATAAAGGAGCAGTGTCTCCGTTCCTAAGACCATCGAAAATATGCATTTTCTGATGGTTTTAGGCAACCCCTGTGAAAGGTTGAGAACCGCTGCTCTATGTCAATGAAGTAGAGGTCCACATGAAATTATTTGGAAGGCATTAAAACAACTCACAGCATTGAGCCATAAGAATTCTCCTTTTCAGGCCCTCCATGCCTTCTCCTAACTCCAACACAGCTGTTACCTTCTCTATATGAAGGTGTGCTCATTAGAAAGTCCACTTATTAATTTACTAAAATATTATGTGAAGTCTTTAGCCAAGCATTGTGCTATAAAGTGGGTATACAGAAATGAAAGAGCATATTTCCTTATCCCCAAGGATCCTAATTTAGTAGGTGAGATGGACAAATTAGAACACATAACCAAGGATGTGGGCTGAGGGTAGGGATGGACAGGCAGAGCACAGGAGATTTTTAGGGCAGTGAAACTACTCTGTATGATATTATTACAATGATATAATGTCATCATACATTTGTCCAAACTCATATAATGTATAACACCAAGAGTGACCCCTAATGTAAACTATGAATCTGGGTGATTATGTTGTGTCAATATAGGTTCAATAATTATAATAACTATACCCCTCTTCTGGGAGATGCTGATAATGGGGGAGGCCGTGCTAGTGGTGTGTGTGTGTGTGTGTGTGTGTGTGTGTGTGTGTGTGTGTGTGTGTGTTTGGGGGTGGGGAGTGTTGATAATGGAGGCGTATGGGAAATCTGTACTTCCCACTCAGGATTGCGGTGAACCTAAAACTACTCTAAAAAAGTAAAGTCTTAAAAAAAGTAACCAAGATAAGTAAATACCCAGGACTCCATCCATCTTTCTTCCTCCTTTCCTCCCTTCCACAAATACATCTTGATGTTATATTGTGTACACAGCCATGTTCTAGATATAATGAGGGAGAAAATAGATGAGCTACATCCCATCCTCAAGGAAAATACAGTTTTTAAAGAAAATAATAGAAGAAGAAATATTATGTTATAAACCAGACTGCTGAAATGCTGAGTATCAGAGGAAAGGTCCAGTTAAATTTCTTTGGAATGCCACAAGAGTGTTCACTTCTGACTAGAAAGATGGAAGACTGTTTCCAAGGGGATGTAGTAGATAATAACAACAGCTACTACTACTATTACTGCCACTATTACTACTATTACTGCTACCATTACTACTACTATTACTGCTATTACTATTATTACTGCTACTATTACTACTATTGCTACTACTATTACTACTATGATTACTGCTATTACTACTATTACTACTATTACTGCTACTATTACTGCTACTATTGCTACTATTACTGCTACTATTACTACTATTACTAATATTACTAATATTACTACTGAAATAACAGCACCAACATCCACTGGACTTTGTAAAGACTGCAATGTACCAGGAACTATACATACATCACCTCATTTAACCCTCTATCTTCTCTCTGGCATCTGACCCAAGAGCCTAGTGTCTCACCCACCAAGAGACCCTGCCTTGCACAACCCCTCTGGGCTTTGACAGGCTGAAGCATAGTAAGCTCTTTTGGGAATGAAAGAAAAGGGCAGTTCAGCATAGTGAACATTGGGAATTAAGGCCCTAAAGAGAAAAAGCTTGTGGCACATCAGGAAACTATCAAATATTGTATTAAGCTAATCTGAAAAATAAATCAGGCAGGAGCATGTATACACACATGTATAGACTCGATTTTGGGGTCTGTGACCTCTTCGGGCTTAATGACTGTGGTTTGTGTGTTGGGTCCTGGAGTCAGATACGCCTCATTTGTAACCTCATCTCTACCACTCCCTAGTCCAGGGACGTCCCACAGTTATTCAACCTCTCCAAACCTTAATTCCTCATCTGCACAAAGTACACAACTATGTCTTTTTTCCAGGATTGCTGGAAAAACGACGTATGAGACATGCCTGTCAGAGGGCTTGGCACATAGTAGAAACTCAACAAATGTAAAATATCAAAAATGCTACCTACTCTAAGGTTTTTTGTGAAGCTTTTATGTCACCTAGGAGTGTGGGTGACAGATGTTGGAACTAAGCCAGTGTAGACTCCCTTTCTCCCCTGGGGGAAAATGTCAAGGAGACAGGTAAGGGCTCTCAGAGCAGCTGTGATGGTGTACAGGAGGCTCCCCTGAGGAATCAGATGCCTCCCAAATTGCCCAGGTGTGGCCCAGGTGCTGCCCTGCCTGGAGACTGCGGNTTCCTTCCTTCCTTCCTTCCTTCCTTCCTTCCTTCCTTCCTTCCTCTCTCTCTCTCCCCCTCTCTCCCCCCATTCCCCTCTCCCCTTCTCCCCCTTCCTCCTTCCTTCCCTCCTTTCTTGCTCAGAAACTCTTCCTTCTTGAAGTGTTTTTCATATCCTTAGCTTTCACACCATAGCAGTGAATGGTTTTGGACTCAGCGACTCTTATTACCTACAGTAGGGAAAAGTGACATGAAACCCTGGATGTTAGTGATAAGGCAATCTCTTTACTCAGCCATTGTATCTCTTCTGGTGTTCATTGCCACAGGCCCTCGATATTTCCAGCATTCAAAGAAAAACATAAAAGAGGGAAGCCTGTTCCTATAGATTGAATGTTGTGGGGGCCATTGGGAGGTGATTAGGTCATGAGAATGGAGCCCTCATAAATGGAATTAGTGCCTTATGAAAAAGACCCCAGAAAGTTCCTAAGCCCCTTCTCTGATGTGAGGACACAGCAAAAAGATAGCTGTTTATGAAGCAGGAAGCAGTCTCTTACCAGACACCAAATCTGGCAGCACCTTGATCTTGAACTTCCTGTCTCCAGAACTGTGGAAAATGAATTTCTGTTGTTTCTAAGCCACCTAGTCTATGATAATTTTTGTATAGTAGCCCAGATGGACTAAGACACCTGTGAAATCAGCCCTTGATCCACACGTGATTCCAGAGCCCTGACTGGGTGCCTGGCTCTGTGCTTACTGGGTGCTGGAGGAAGGATGTAGATGCAGATGACCAGATCAGGTCTGCCCTTGGAAGTGCAAGCTTTGCTGGGGAAATGGGACTTCTATGCTATAACTTCAACTTGAGGCTAAAAATATGGGAGAGAAAGATGGATAAAGCATTTCGGAATCACTGAAGAGGGAGAGAGAGCTTCCTACTGAGATTAGAGAAGTCTTCACGGAAGATGAGAGTTATTGGCACTGAGCCTTAGGGTTCGGGAATATTTAGACTTCGTGAGGGTAAGTGAGGAAATACATTTCAGTGAGGATGAGAAACTTGGACACAAACTGAAGGTCATACATGTGCTGGAATTTAGGGAACCAGAGGCCACAATGATCAACATATATTTTTGACTAATGCCAGTGACTGTTCTAAGTACAGTAAATCACCAACTTACAAACATTTGAATTGTGAACTTTCACAGATACGAATGGATCTCGCATTAGGAACATTTGTAGATGTGAACAAATCACGGAAGTAGCTCACATGTCTGCTCTTGTCATTTCACTCTATGCAATCCCCTATATGCCAATTGTTGCACTGTACTGTACCACCATGTTAAGGTAACTGTAAAAGTAAAAGTAGTTTATTTACAGTATTATTGTGTGTGTTTAGTTTTTTTATGCTTTACATTGTATGTTTGTGTCAAAGGTGTATAAAACTCACTTTGTCAGACTTATGAACAAATCCAACTTACGAACATTCTGCCAGAATAGAACTCATTCGTAGGTCAGGGACTTACTGTATTTAATGTATGTTTACTGTAATCCCCATAACATCGCCACAAAATGAACATCATTATTGTCTCAAATAAGATAGGAAGAAATTAGGATCACACGATGATTTAAGTGTCGAAGAAGAATATTTCTGCCCTTTCAATGTACATTTCAATGTACAATGCCCTTTATATGTACATGTATAGAGGTGCAGTTCAATTAGTGGAGGGATGTACACGATGCTAAGGAAACCCAGGAAGCCATTCCTATTCTACATGGGAGAAGAGTTACAAGGAGGTCCATCTTCACCAAAAAAATAAAATAAAAATAAAATAAATAAAAAAGGTAGCAGACAAAGTAGAATTGGTGAATCCTAGGCAGAAGCAATCTGCATGCAAAGGTTGGAATGAACACAGGATGCAAACTGAACAGTAGAAACTTCAGTACAGCAAGCATGAAATCAGACTGTAGAGATATTCAGGGTCTACCACGAAGAGCTCCGTATGCCAGGTTACAGAGTCCAGCCTGAATTCTCAAGGAAATAAAAGAATTTTACAATGAAGGAGGGCCTGACTGTTTTCCTTTCCTAAAGAAGATATTGGCTACAGTGTAAAAGTTGGATGGGGAGTGAGACAGGCAGCAGGAGACAACTAGGAGGCTCTTCTGGAAGTCTCTGTGAGAAGTCAATGGAATGGAGATGGAGGAACAGATTCCAGAGACATTTTGAAAGTTAAAAGGTCAGGATTCAGTAAATACTTAGATGGTGGGGTACAAGAAGGGATTAAGGTAAGGATGACTCATGTCTTGAAGACTAGTTGGATGAAAGAACCAACATCCAGGTTCAGAAATTCCAGGGATAATAGTGATAATCAGAGCCTCTTCATGAATCTCATTGCCTCCAGTGCTAGTCGGCTTCATTTCATTCTTCATATCTAGTTTAGCAGATTATTTTTGATGATGCTACAATTGTCATAACAATCAAAGTCCACTGTTTTCTTTAAAATTTTCCCTTGAAGAGAGAAAGACAGAAGATACACAGAGAGAGAGAGAGAGAGAGAGAGAGAGAGAGAGAGAGAGAGAGAGAGAGAGAGA
>NW_017732108.1:875317-883920 GCF_001890085.2 Hipposideros armiger | reverse complement strand
GAGGTGTTGCCTTCATGACCTCATCTAATCCTGAATACCTCCCAAAGGCCCCACTTCCAAATACCATCATAGTGGGAATTGGGACTTCAACATATGGATTTTGAGGAGGCATAAACACTCAGTTCATAACATGGGAAAAAGGAAAAGTGTGGTATCAAGAACTCAGGTTTTGATTTAATCAGCTGGGTGAATGGTTGTGCCATTTACTAAGTATTTGGAAGAAACGGAGGGTGCATACAAGAGACATTAGTGATTCTGTCAAACCTGAGATGTACCTTAGACATTTAAGTGGAGCTATCAAGTAAGAATCCAGTGTATGAGTCTAGTCCTCAGGAGAGAACCCAGTTCAAAGCTGTTGTCATATAGATTATTATTTTGTTTTTAATTAAAGTTTATTGGGGTGACAATGGATAGTAAAGTTACATAGGTTCCAGGTGTACAATTTTGTAATACATCATCTGTATATCACATTGTGTGTTCACCATCCAGAGTCAATTCTCCTTCCATCACCATATATTTGACCCCATTTACCCTCATCTACCACCCTCTTCCCCCCTTACCCTCTGGTAACCACTAAACTATTGTCTGTGTCTATGTGTTTTGTTTCTTCATTTGTTTTTCTTGTTCTTTTGTTGTTTTCGGTTTTATACACCACATATCAGTGAAATCATATGGTTCTCATAGTTGGATCTTGAGATCATTTAGAGATTATTTAAACCCATAGGCTTGTATGAGATCATCAAAGGAGAGAGTATGGACAGAAAACAGTAGGATTTTCAGTCCTGAGCCTGGAGCCCTCAATTTGCAGGTCACACAGATGAGGAGTTGGGAAAGGTTAGAAAGTGAAAGGAGGACATGCTCCATTTTGAGAGATGGTGCTTAGTGGTTGAGTAAGGCAAGCATTCTAATATCGCTACTGTCATAGGATCAGTAGTAGCGATTGTTATAATTGTAATAGCTAACACTGATAGAACACTTACTCTGTACCTGACACACAGTACAAATGCTGTATGTATTTACACATTTAATTTTCATAACAAATCTAAGAGGCATGTACAATTATTGGGTTGTTGGAAAAGTCATGACGTATTTTTCTGTTTTTCATTACAAAAATGCATCATGACTTTTCCAACAACCCAATATTATGCTCACTTTTCAGATAAGAAAATCAAGACACTGAAAGATTAAGTAACATTCTCAAGGTCACATGACTGTAAAGCTAGCAATGATTGTGACTTAAACACAGAAGGTCTGTCGCCACAGGCCATCCTCTTAACCTTTATCCTATAAAATCTATGAGGATGGAGAAGTGGCTATAATACTTGGCTGTTTGGAGGTTGCTGGTGATATGACACAAGGCTCAAGGGAAAAACCAGACTGGAATGGGCTGGAAAAGAATGTGAAGCTAGGAAGTGAAAATCATGGCTGCAGACAACTCTTTGAAGAAGTTTTAGTATGAAGGGGAACTTAAAAATGAGACAGTAACTACAGGTGTGCCTGGGGTCATGAGAGGGTTTCATTGGTTTGTTTTATTTTTTAGATAGAAGATATTAGAGCATGTTTGTAAATTGTTAGAAATGATCCAGTAGAGAAGTAAACATTGATGCTTGGCAACACAGGGCATAATTTTAGGAGCAAATTTCCTGAGAAGGGGAGGGTGGATAAGATACAGGCTTCAAGTGGAGGATTGGACTTAGATGAGAGAAGGGACCATCTCCAACAAAGGGAGGACAGACTTTGGGTACTAATGTGGGGTGGGGAGTAGTAGATATGCTGATAGAGAGCCCCAAGTCAGAGAGGTCCTCACCTGTTTGTTCATCACTTACCTAGAACATAGAACGACACAAAGTAAGCTAAACATTTGTGAAATGAATGCATTCATGATGGCTTAATGTGTAAAAGCTTAATAGTCTCTATTTTCTAGATCATGTATTATGTAAGGAAAATGAAGGGGGGCAAAAATGTAAAATATTTATCTTATGGGAAGTATGGAATACTCATTGGGATTTGTGCTCATGCTTTTAAAGTGAGATCAGACAAGAAAGCTGTGTGTATCTTAGAATGTTTAGGTGTTCAGGTGCAGGAACAGAGTTGGTGGGTATTAAGATATAACTAGGTTTAGAGTTCTGCCAGGAAAGAAAGATAGAGGAAAAAGAAGTAGCTATGGCTGCAAAGGAGAGGTTATAATGCTGGACCATGAGACCTGAGCTGAGTAAGGGAAGTGAGAAAAACAAGGAATGAAATGGATAGAAATGAAAAGGGAGGAGAGAATATCTTAATGAATATTAAAGAGGCTGGAATGAGGGTAAACATGTAAGTGAGCAGGACATAAAGAAAGTGGTGAAAGAATTGTGAGATAGGGTCTAGTTATTGGCATTGACAAGGTTAAAGGGATGAGTGCACATGTGGGTTTGTGAGGTGGGGTGGTGGAAAGACCACTGCAGCCTACTTTAAATAATAGAGAACTAAGAGTTGAGTGGATCATCCAAGCAAATCTTGAAATCCCTAAGAATGGTGACAGGGATAGAGATGGAGATGAACAGCCAAGCAGGTGCTGAAATCACCGGTGAATGCAGAGGATTGATGGGGAGGCAGGTAGTTGACAGCAACAGGGAGGAGGAAGAGGGGACCCAGGCTAATGGTATCAGTTCTCAAAGAGTTAGGTGTTTGAAGGAGAAGAGAAGGGGAAATGGAGAGAAAGAAGGACAGCCAACATGCAGTTCCTGACATGGGGAGTAAAAGCAAACAGATCCACACTGAAGGTAGCTGCAGGGAAAGCAGTTATGGTGGCTGAACAGGTAGGACCAGAGATGAAAGGAATGAGTGCTTTGAGAGAGCAGCCTAAGACATGAGAAGAGTGTGCTGCTGGCTGACTGTGGCTTCCAGAATGTACAACGAAAGGCTCAAGTGATGGTCGAACACCAGGGCATGGGGAGGAGAGGGGGCCCTGGCGACAGCAGATCTAAAGAAGGAGGAGGGGCAAACCAAAGCTGTCCGTGGTGCTCAGTCTCCTACAGGAAGGTGGTGACTGTTTAATATGGAAGATATGAGACAAAACTTTCCTCCAGCAGGTGTGATGGTGCAGAAGATGAGAGAAGGCCTCTTCTGGAGACACTGCTTTCTGAGGAAGCCGGGAGCATTAGCCACTGGGGGGCTCTTCTGCCTTCCAGCCAACACAAGGGCGCGCTGGCTCCCGAGAGGCTAGGGCAGGACCTCGGGGTGGGGAGCAGGCAAGTACAAAACAGGACCCCAAAATGACCTATTCCTTCCTGCAGTGAGCGGGGTAGGAAGGGGGGCGGGGAAACAGTGTTCTTTACTAGGCTATGACCTCAGATTGTTCACTATTTGGCAGTTTTAACGCTCTGTCCAACATTGCATGATATAAATCATGAATGCAGACTGACAAATATCCTTCCAGTTATATTGAATTCCACCCTTTCTATAGGCAAGTGATATTGTGTATACTACAGTAGAACCACTTTGAACCAGATAACCCTGGGTTTGAATTCCTCTTCTGGTCTTTATGAGGTAGGTGGCTGTAGCAGATGTTGTTGGTCCTTCCTTTTCTTTCATCTCTCAGGTGCTAACACTTCAGTAGGGAACAACTGACTCTGATGTGTGTATGTGTGTTTCTTTTTTTTTTAAAGATTTTATTGGGGAATTGGGGAAGAGGTACAGCGTTGGGGAATCGGGGAAGGGGAACAGACAAGCTGCTGTCCTTTTGTTCTTCAGTCTAGTTGTGGAGGACGTCACTTCACTGGCCCATGTTGGTATTATCATTGCACTCTTCCCGGGTGAGGCAGATCGGTCACCGGCCATTGGACGGCCGCTCATGATGGCTCACAGAAGCTCACAAAAGCTCATGCCAGCTGCCGGCCAGCCCCACTGCAGCCCACGCCATCACCAGTGACTCACCGCAGCCCAGCTCCAGGTCGAGCTGTTGATCACCATCTTAGCTGTAGAGGGCGCAGTGCAACTGGCCCATGTGGGATCCAAACCGGGGCCCTGATGCTCAGAGCTGGCATCCCAAGCCAACTCCTAACTAACACACCACTCGGCTGGCCCTGTGCATTTCTTTTAATGGAGGTTTCTTCTGCAACACAAAAAGGACCACTCTGCCAGCTTCTTGGTGGGCTGGAGGGGGCAGGAAACTAACATCCCTGGGAGTGGACCTTAAGCAATGACTGACAGAAGTTTGTCAGCAACACCCAGCTTCCTCATCTCTCCCGTGGGACAACCCAGTAGCACCAGTTTCACTGTTGTATTAAACTTCAATGGGCACCACTGAACCATGGATGTTTCTCCACCTCTACAGGTATAGAAGGTCTTCCTGTTTTCGAGGAGCCTAAATAAAGACAGTGGCTTTTCAAGTCACCTAAGTTCTCTGAGCCTCAGTTTTCTCCTCTGAAACCCAGGGCTAGGGGTATGTTTTCATAAAGCCATTTCAGATGTTAATGAACGACTAGGAATAAAGCACTCAGCTTATTCACGGACACAGCCAGGCTCTAGGTCAGTATGAGTTTCCTTCCCCCTCGGCGCCCTCAGAATGCTCAGGAGGCTCCCAAAGCAGAGGGATGCAGAGAGAGGCCAGAGGGGTCACCTCACCAGCAGGAACAGCAGTGATGATGTCACCCATTTTAGAAGAGACCTGAGTCAGCCTGGATTTCAGGAACAAGGAATTTGGCAGGGAAACGCTTAAGCTATTATACTTGGCAGGCTAGCAGTGACTAAAAGTTGTTTTTGAATAATAAATAGTGATATAGTTTAATAATATATTAATTCATAGTAATCCTTTAAAACTATTATTCATGAAATAATAATAATAAATTATATTTGTGGTGTTCCCTGCTGCACCAGACACATAAGAAATAGAAGGATATCTGCCTGCAGCAACCACAGGGACAATGAGAAGGTTCTCACGTGTGGATAGTAGCTATTGGTATTTTTTATGGGAAGGATATTGTCTTAGTTGCTAGGCTGAGGCGTTCGGTTCCCAGAGGGCAGAATCTTTAAAAAAAAAACAAAAACGTGAAAGTGTTGCTTAAGGCCTTCCTGCCAATCAAAATATCAAAAATAAGCCATAAACACAGCGAAGGGATTTGAGGTACGGATATGTTTATAGGGCCTGAAACTATGGTATAATGAGCCAGTTTTATCTAAATCTCTTCTAAATATGGAGCTGGACATTTTCAAAAGCCAGTGTCACCTCTTAGGAATGCAGAAATGAGTCTCTTCTCTCACATTTCTTTGTCATTCGAGTAATTTGCATGAAAATGGGATTCCTATTACATCTCTGCTTCTTGGGCTTGTTTCTTTCCTCAGAGCTGAGAGTTATACGTGGTGGGCCAGCTTCAGGCATTCATAATTAAAAATAAGCAGGAACCCAGAAGAACTCACTGCAATTAAAAGAGTAGCCTCTGCCTTCTGGGAACTGAGGAGTCAACCTGAGCTGTAATTATGTTACATAAAGTGTGACCAGGAGCTCAAAGGAGAAGGCGGCAAGAGCAGCGGAGCTTCGGAGGAAGACGGGCAGGGCCACTGAGATGGATCATTAAATTGTGGCATGAGGACGCACACAGTGATGCGGAATAAGCAAGCTCCGCCTGAATGCCGGGCAGGGGAAGGACTGAGGACGCAGGAGCCAGAGCTCCGGAATGCGGATGCCATCAGAACAGGGTCTCTGTTTGGAGTTGCGTTATTGGTGTTGAGAGGCACTCCTGTCCTGTTCCCCACCCCTACCAGCCTGTAGCCCTCTTTCCCTGCCTCCGTCCCCTGCCCCATGCTCCTTCTGCCTCTCTCACCCAACAATGTGGATCTTAAGAGTAAGTAGAGCCAGACCAAGGACTTCTGGCCCTTCCTCACTGGCCCAGTTGAGCTAATATCTACTAAGTGCCAAGCACTATGCACACAGAGGTGAATAAACAGGATCGTCCATGAGGAGTTCATACTTCAGAGTGAGAGAGAAGGGTAGAGCAAACTAAGTAAAAGATTGGGATGAACGCAATAATAAACACATCTGCTGTAATACTCTGTCCTTGTCATTGAGCCTCTGCTTCGTGTCAGACCTTCCTGAGTGTTGTCTCTATTCCTTATAATATCCACATTAAGTTAAATGTGTCCACTCTGGTTACATGTACTTAATGATGACTAGGTATTATATACATGGAAGTATTATTAAATAGTATTTCTCAGAGATCTTTAGTGCCTTTCCAAGGTCGGACCAAACAAACATGTCAGGCCTGGGATCTTTGTGTTTCTCAGCCCGTGCCAAGCATAGAAATCCCATGGAAGAGGGGATGTTTGTTTCTTCTAGGACGAGGCATGGGTTGGGAAGGAATGGGGACAGGGAGAGTCAAGCACCGTAAGTGAAGAGCTCAGAATGGAGGGATTCCTGAGACAAGCTTTGAAGGGTTTGCCAGATAGGTCAGCACTGGATACAATAATGTAATGACTCTCTCAGCTCTGTAATTCTATCTCGTTCTCTTTTGCTATACTTTAACATGCTTCTTCTTATCCACATCCTTGATAATAAAAGAAATGATCCATGCATTTCTGTTAAATACCTGAGCTCTGGATAACCTATTTGTATGTGAAAAGGTTGATCCTAAATGTACCCACCAAAATAGTGAATTTAGATACTGCATTCAGGTGTGAGCAGAACACATGTTTGTTACAGAAGTTGAAGGTTGTATTTTCAGAAATGGAAACTTTTTTTTTTTTTTTTAAATTGGGGATTTGACAGATGGGAACAGTGTTGGGGAATTGCGGAGGGAGACCAGCCAAGTTGTTGTTCTTCAATCTTAGTTGTGAAGGGCACCAGTCGCCATCTGGCTGCCCGTCAGCCACTTGCATCTTCTAAGCCCAAGGTACTCTGTTACAATCTTAGTTGCGGGTGGGCATAGCCACCATCCCATGTGGGAGTGGAACCAGCAGCCTTGTTGTTAAGAGTGGACACTCTATCCACTGAGCCATCCGGGTGGCAGCTCAGCTCAAGGTGCCAAGTTCAGTCTTAGTTGTGGCAGGCATTGTCCACCATTGTACAGACAATCTTGTTGTTAGGAGCATGTGCTCTCACCAGCTGAGCCATCCTGTCACTTGTTGGCAGCTCAGTGGCAGCTCAGCTCAGGCGCAGCGTCACTGGCCCATATGGGAATCAAACCGGCAGCCCTGTTGCTCAGAACTCGCACTCTTAAGCCAACTCTTAACCAACTGAGCCACTCAGCTGGCCCAAAACATTTTTTTAACATGAATTCAGTTATTCATTTATCACATCCTTTATGATGCTCACTCACCTCAGGCACTGAGTTTCCCAGAGTTCAAACTTGTAATCTCCAACTGCTCACTTGACAGCTGCACTTGAATTTCAGGAGCCTTCAGTGTTAAGCATCTAAACCTGGCTTCATCTTATCACAGAAGACAAAATTTCCCTCTAACCTTCCAGGTTCTTTCTGGTGGTCTAATAGTGACATCGACATGAGACAGATTAACAAGTAAAATAACCAAATTTAATCATATACATAAGTATGGGAACCCCACATACATGGGAGTTTCAGAGACAGAAAGGGAAAATTAGGCATCTATGACTTTCTGAGCCAGGGATGAGGTAAGGTACATTGGGGCTTCAAAAGGGAGGAGGGCCATTCTTAGGATGACAAGATTAGCAGATGTTCAGTAATGAGAAGTTTGTTTTGCCCTATCAATAGACCATAAGAAGAAGTTATTTCTGGTACTAATTCTTATTATGGGCAAGGCTCCAATATAAATTCTTTAAGGGACAGGTAGAAGTTTCTCTTAATCCCACAGGGTCTTGATTGCTTTCAGCTGAAAATAATCCACATGCCAAAGTAGCACATCTTGGGGAGGCCTGTTCTGAACCCCTTCAATTACAATCTTCCCAATTTAGTTCTTCTCTCATGTCTCCAGTCTGGGTTGGACATATCTCCATTCACAGTGCTACCTGAGTTAGCATCCAGATAATCATTTGTTCATCCTCCTCATCCTCAGCTATCCACTGCAGTATCTATGCAACCAAGCTCTCCTTTTTCCTTGCACATTATCTTTGCTCAGACCATTGCATATCTTATCCAAAGTTTCACAAGAGTCTTCTTACTGGCGTTTCTGACTCTAGGCTTTGCCCACTCCAATGTGTCCTTTCTGTCACAGTGTACTATGGCATTTTTTGTGCCCACTGTTTCCCCAAGAAGACTGCAAGTCACTTGAGGACCAGAAAGATGTCTTCCTATTCATCATGTACTCCGGGGCATGGTTCTTAGCATACAGTAGGTGCGCAGTAAATGTTTGTTGCTTGTTGGACCCGAGCATGGGGGCAGATGAAGAACAAGAAGGAAAGTGCAAAAAAATAAGAGCATTCAGCCAAACCACACATATTCCATGAAAATGTTGGAAATTAATAAGGGAGAAAAAAGGCAGGGGTTCTGAGAAGGACAACAACATACCTTGTTACCACTGGAGGAATGGATATTTTCTTATATGTATAATTGCCATTTATCCCAGGAATTTTCTGCACCAAACAACTGAGTTAGTGAGTGAATGTATGCTTATATGTGTCAAGATTATATATATATATATATATATATATATAT
>NW_017732108.1:858222-875237 GCF_001890085.2 Hipposideros armiger | reverse complement strand
TCCTGTTTTTAACCTACAGCAATCATAATGAGGTGAACGTATGCTTATATGTGTCAAGATTATATATATATATATATGTTCCTGTTTTTAACCTACAGCAATCATAATGAGGTTGGCATTATTATGAGAAAACTGAGTCCCAGAGAGATTCATTAAGTCATAAAACTAGAACGTGGTAGGTCAGGATTAGACCCCAGATCTACCTGGTTTGAAGCCCAAGTTCTTATCCCCAAGGGAAGCTTTTGTGATGCCGGGCTAGTACTATTGAGTTGTTATTATATTAAAATGGCAAGAAGAGTCCAGGAATGTCCGTCTTTCCTCAGTTGGCACTTCTATGTGAGAACATCACTCAGAAGCCTGGCTTGGCAAAGCAAGAAAGAATGGATTTTGTTATTTGAGTGCATTTACCATCTCCATCCAAAATACCCGTTATGCTCTGAAAGTCATTGAATAATTATAATTGGCAGCATTTAAAAGAAACAGTACACCTCAGGATCATAAGAAGAAATAAGAAAGAGAGTGCTCAGAGGATAAAAGCACAAGTGGTAGAAAAGACAATCTGGGTAGGAGCCAGAGGAAATTGTATATGAGTCCCAGGCAAAGAGCAAAGAGATTTATTCCTAAAGTATGGAATGTCTATCCAGATAAAATGTGCTAATATTAAATGACCTTGAAATGTAAAAGCTTGCATCTGCATTACAATCTTTCCTTAACTATACATAACTTTTTTTGGGTGTTTTTTTTTTTTCTCAACACAAGACTGGTAAATAAACTGTAAATGCCTATATGTCAGGCACAGGGCTATCCAGTAGGGATATAGTAGGAATATGGCAGATGTAGTCCCAACTAGTGGAGGGTACAGAAAAATATAGGAAGGGCTGACAAGAGAACGACAGGGGCTCTGGAGCAGTGGCTAACTCGTTCCATAGGGAAAGAAGAAGGAGGCGTGAAAGATGACTAAGACGGCCAGGTGGGATGGAGAGGGTGCCACGGCTCTGAGGGGCTGCAGGTCTCTAGAGCTGAGGAGTGGAACTTGGGCAGTGGTAAGAACTGCAACCACATGGGTAATTTTCGTTTCACAAAAGGAGGAAGAGGAGTAGAATGGATTGGGTTGATTGTTGTGTCATTCGTTGTTAAGCCATGTAAAGGTCCTGGAATCAGTGGAACACATTTCCTGTGATATTCGTATTAAAGAGCTGCTTCCTTTTTTGTAGTTAAGAAGAATGACCTTGAGCTTGCAGAGGGTAGAATAAACATTCATTTCTGAGAAGAAAATAAAACACAAACAAGTGCATAGCCCATGGACGGTTTCTATGTAAACTCCCAAATTTATTTTCAGATGTTCTGGACTCAAGTTCTGGCCCCAATACTGTTATGGGTAAGTCATTGAAAGCCACTGAGTTTTAGTTTCCTCACCTGTCAAATCTGTCAATACAACACATATTCTGACATAAATAATGTGAACATTATGGAAGAGGATGATGGGAAAAGTTGATGTCAATATAAGAGTAGTAAAAGTTATAGTATAAATTTCCATGACCAACGCTATGAGTTACCCACTGCTCACTTCATAATTCTGCAGGGAATCTTCTCTCAAGCTCCAGACCAGAGGCAGTAACCTTCTCCAGGCCTCCACATCACCTATGCCCTGTGTTATATTAGCACAGTCTCTCCTCATGTCTTTCTCTTTGATGGCATTGGTCTTCTTAAAGGAAAGCATTTTGTCTAGTTCAGTTTTGTAATCCCATGCCCCTAGCACAGGATGCAGAGTCAGCACTTAGTCATTTGACTATGAATTTTATTGCGCTCTGAGTTCATCAAGGAATTCTTCAGACTGGAGGTGAAACACAGGTGAAATACTAGCCTGTCTAATATGTTCCCTGAGCAGACAGAACTGAAATTGAAGCAACGCAGACTCAGGAGGTCAGCACATTGCCTCTCACTGAGATGCTGAGTGGGGCCAGAACCTGTGGGAACAGCCAGGCAGTATTTCAGGGTACTGATCACATGGGAGCGCTGGTTTTGTTTGTCATCTCTTTATTTACAGGGTTTTCAGTGTGTCACAGATAACCTGGAATTATCCCCAATGGACTTTCATTGACTTTGGAGAATGGTATAGTGCCAATTTCTTTTTCACACAAGTGGTGTGGATGATTATCATATTCTCTCAAAAATAGGTGCAACTCTTTTCCTGAATTCAGCTTAGTGAAGTAATTATTGTCCTTCCCAGGAAAGAGTCCTTTCCGCCAGTATCGCCTTCCAGAGAGACTGAAATGTTACAAGCCACCCATTACATGCGGTTGGGCAATTTGTATTGCTCTTTGTTTTTACATCATGTTCCACATTCATTTCTCCGGTATACTTTTCCCATAATGGAGAAACTGGCAATGATGTGGCAAGGAGGCTTGTATATCAGCTGAGTCAGAGCTGCCCAGTGTGGGACATGTTCCAAGTGAGCTACACTCTGCTTTCTTTGGGGCTTAGTGAGACCAAAGGGAGGTGGACAGCAGGGTCAGAAGGACGAGCCTGTGTGTCACATGGGATTCAGACATACTCCTCTCCAGCTGTTTTCTGTTTGTTTCTTCTTTATCGTTTTTTCGTTTGTTTGTTTGCTCTGCATGCATGCATATATAGCTGGGATTGGAGGTAGGCGAATGGACACTAGAAATACAGAATCTCAAGAAACAAAGTTGCAAAGTCCAAGCTCATCCTATTTTGAATATTCTTAACAATGTTTCTTTCAAAAGTTTTCCGAGTCTCTCTTTAAATATGTCCAGGACAATGTACCCAGAATCATCTCTGGATATCTGACCAATGGGAAAGTATCTGTCTCTTTCTCTCACTATATATATATATATATATATATATATATATATATATATATATATCTCCTTCTGATAAATTAAGATATAAATATGATTCCCCCACGTCTTGATTTTGGTTTCCTTCGAGGCCCAGTTCATCCATTTTGAAGTTATTCCAACTGCTCTGGAAGGTCACACACATACTTCCCACCCTCATGAAGTATTCTGGCACCTCACTGCCATTATTTCTCTCACTAGGAGCCAGGTAACAACCCATCAGAATTGGTGTGATTTATACCAGGAAATATGTGGTTCAATCAATTAGAGCATCTGTTTGTCCCATGGAGCTCCTGTTAGTTTGTTCCTTTGCGCTTTCTTTGGCCATGGGCTGTAGGTCATATGACAAGGATGGTTTTATTGGTTCTAATCATAATGAGAACAGTTGCAGGATCTGTTCACTCTTTTTTATGGCTGTTACATCATACAGTAAAACCTTGGATTGTGAATAACTTGGTTTGCGAGTCCTCCGCAAGACAAGAAAACATTTTTTATGCATTTTAACTTGGCAAATGAGCAATGTCTTGCAATATGAGTAGTTTGTTTCCAGAACAAATTATGCTCTCAGACCAAGGTATTTCTGGACTACTATAGCTGCCCAGAACACACCAGGGCTGGGAGTGTAGCTGGATATTGGGGGTAGGGTGAGAAGGTGGAGGACTGCTAGAAGATTCGGTAAGGCAGGTGTACCAGGCAGAGAGAGGTCCATGGGAGTTATCTACATCTTGGAAAACAGAAAGATGTTTGTTTGTTTGTTTATTATTTTTAATGTTGAGACCACTAAGGACTCAAATCTCAGTTCCACTAAGCTAACTAAGGCAAATAGAACCTATAGATCCAAAAAGATAAGCTCTATATCTCAAGATATCAGAAGTAAGATCAGACAAACTAGGAGTTCAAAAGGGGTAAAGATTATGACATGTAAACTGTTAACTGCTGGACTAATCTAAGCCGATTGTTTGTTTGTTTTAATCCTCAAGACATCTTTTAAAGAACTTCTAATCTTTGTTTTTCTTTTAATTTGGGAATATGGTCATTGTAAATGTATCTAATTAAGATGAGGTAAAACTGGGGGAGGGTGGGCCCCTAATCCTCTGGAATCCTTATCAAAGGGGGAAAATTGGAGACAGACAAGAGCACAGGAAGACCACCATTTGAAGATGAAGATAGATATCACAGTGATGCTTTTATAAGCCAAGGAATGCCAAAGATTGCCAGCCAACCACCAAAAGCTAGGGAGAGAAATGGGACAGATTCTTTCTCATAGCCCTCAGAAATAATGAACTCTACTAACATCTTGATCTCAGACTTTTAGCCTCCAGAACTGTGAGAAAATAAATTTCTGCAGTTTAAGCCATTCAGTTTGTGGTACTTTGTTATAGCAGCTCTTAGGAAAGTAATACAGATAATAATACTACACTCATAGGCTTGATTTTTAAAAAATAAGTTTTAAAAGCAATAACTATGAAAATAAAGAACTTGGTATAGAGTCTGACACAAAGTAAGCGCTTAGTATAAATATCTGGAATAAATAAATAAATGAGCAAACAAATACAAAGATGTTTTCATTGCATCTCCGTAATTGTCAGGAAAAATTAAGATGTTGACCTTGAGGAGAAACATAAGAATTTATGGTAAAGGCCAGAGTCTATCCCTGAAGGCCGAGAGGGTTGGATGTATGTTTTTCTGTGCTTTTCTGAACTGTCCACACTCTAAGATCAATGCCTGTGATGTTGTCTTTTGTTGCCTTTGCCTATTAAGAATATCACACAAGGAAAGGAAGCTGTGATTTAGAAAGAGAGAGAGGCTGAGTTCTATTATCTAACCTATTTGTATTATTTTTATTCAACTTGTCAGTTCTACCTGAGGAATCCTAGATAAGACGTTCATAATTGGCAGGGGGAAAAAAATTTACAGAAAGCACTGGATCTCTATAAAGGTGACCCTTTTAAATACATCTACCTGACAGTCTGTACTGGTCATCTTGCAAAACTCAAAGTATTAAAAGAAAGCAATGAATGTTAGCATCTAAAAACAATCAAAGACTACATTTTGCATGTAAAATTGGCAACGAATAAAGAATACCCATTGATGAGAGTATGGGAACACGGGCTGGTCAGCGTCTCAATTAAATCAAATTTCAGTAGAATAGATAAGGAATGTATATTAAAGCCCTAACAATGTGTATTTCCTATAAGACTCGGCAATTCCATTTTTAAATGAAAAGACCCATTTCTGACTCTTTTTTCTTGGATAGAAAAATACATTCCAAAATCATTTCATTCCCTAATCATTGACTGTAATCAGCTTGTTACAGTACTGAATCTCAGCAGTCAGATGACCTGGGAATCCTGTTCAGCCCTTGCCTTTCAGGAGGACCTAGAACAACTTGCTTACATCTTTCTGCGTCAGCTTTATTATCTATCAAGCAGAGATTTAAAATAGGATCTAATAATATTACCTACCCTCAAGTACCTGCTGCAGTTTGGGGGTTCCCTTGGGAAATCAACGGAGACAGAGGTTAGCATGGAAAATGTTACTGAGGAAAACGGTACCTGTGGAGGAAAGATGGCTGCTAGCTTGTGCAGAAGGAGAAGTTACAACAAAACCAGCCCCATGCAGAACTCTGAAACTGGGATGGCCCAGCAGAGGAGTCCCAAGTTGGGGTGAGGAGGCAGTCCTTTACTCCCCTATATGGGCTGGCATTGGTTGCATTCTGGCCCTGGAAGGTGGTGAGAGTTTGGGAGGTAGTTCCATACAGCTGAGGCAGCTCTTGATGAAGGCTGACGTCTGAGCACTGTCAGCGAGACAACCTTCCCAGAAGCTGGGCAATCTGTCCTTCAGCTCTGGAGTTACAGCACAGCATCTGTGATAGTGGTTACATGACATGACATTTGCAAAGAGAAATAACGCCTAGTGCCCAACACATATTAGGAGCTCCATAAACATTAGCATGTATGTGCCTCTGTTTTATTAATGTTCTTGGAATTATATATACTAAAACATCAACAGTGTTTAACTTTGTGGTGGGACCATGACTGCTTGCTGTTTTTTCTGTGCACTTTTCTGCGCTTTAAGTTTTGCAGTTCTCTATAACCCTAGGCCACCTTCCAACTAGCCGGTATAGACACGGGTAGATGTCAGTCTCACTGGGTAGCTGAGCTGTGTCCTGTGAAGTAGAAGGAGAAACACACCACCCTATTTAGCCTTCCTTGTACCGCTTTGTTACATTTGACCCATGTGTCAAAACACATCCCCTCAGCACCTTACAAAGTTTGGCTCTTCAGAAGTATCTCATAAATGTCTATTGAATAAATAAGTTAAAGTAAAAGTATAGTATCATCTCATGTGCTTCTTATATACATTCCTTCCTCCATTCATTTTGGTAATTCATGTGTTTATTCATTCACTTATTCTTGCATTTATTCAACAATCATATACAAGATTCATACCCTGGATCAAACATTATTCTAAGGGCATGGCCTCTGTCAGTAGTAGTTTCGGGTTGATGTGATGGCAGCTTCATACATCACTTGGGTCAATCAAGCTTGAATGATCTAAAATTTTTAAAAAGTTAGTATACTAAAGATGGTAGAGGAATCAGCAACATTACGCAGGACAGGAAGAGATGCAAGTTTCAGAATTTCAAAATCCTCACTTGGGGTTGCAAATGATAATATCTGAGTGTGTGAAGGTCATAGCAAAGCGATAGAATGTTTGTTCTGACCCACCCACACCCCAAGTTCACCCTTACATATATAAGACTGGAGCAATTCTGTTCTGGGGTTATCTCTTATCAGCACATTATCAAATTTTGGTCTATGCAATATACAACATGACTAACAGAATACAGTATAGCACTCTACCCTCAGCCTTGAAAACAGTTCTCATTTGTCACTCTCAGCTTTCTCAGGCTGACGACGGGTTTAAGTGCACTCCTAAACTGTAACCTGTGGAATTAGAACAAGTGTCAGCTACCCAAAAGTCTCTGAGCATTATAATAAAGGCCCTAGGCCAGTTATAGGGCATACCATTCAGAGAATAACAGATAGAACTTGATACCCAAAGTCTTTCTGATCTATTAGAGTATATAGAACATAAGCAAACAATAAAGAAAAATGTTTAAAGTAACATTGAAGTGTGGTGAGACTTGGATAAAAAGGGAACTAGCAGTCCATGGTGATAAGCTAAAGTGGGTAAAAACTTAAAGGAGAAGGTGGCAATTTAGTTGGCTCTTCAGTGTACCAATGGAGAGAAGACAGTATTCCAAACAAAGCTAATGACATGAGACAACAAAGAAAAATACGTTGCTTGTAAACATTCATAGGAGAACCATGAGGTAATCTGTGTCAGATGGTCTTATAATCTTTAAAATGTGAGGCACCACATTAGTTATAATTGTGATCCACAGATCCTACCCCCACCCCTTACTTTTGGGACAATACTTCCATGTGTTTTTTCTTGGGAAACATATGGAAAAATATGTCTTGTTTTTGTTTTTTTCTGGCACATGCACATACCAGTCAGCTTCTTTCTGATACCCAGTCCTTTCTAAGCACACTTGACCTCTTCAGATTACATTGCTGGCTTTCTTAAGCATTAAACAACGGGGAGAACCACTGGTTGAGGTCAAATCATTTATCAGGATCAATAGCTTTGACTGACTCTGGGTAGATGTGGTGCACTTTCCATATTGAAAGGTCAGAATCTGTCAAGTAGCAGGAAATGCTCTAAGCTCAAATGATGCATGTCGGGATAGCATCAAGTGTTGATTGCATGATCCAGGAACCATCTTGAACATCTCCATCCCTTTTGTGTCTAAAATAGCCACTAGATGGCACTGCTATGTCAAAATGGATTGTCTTAGAAAAGAATGGAAGTACCATCACTGTTTTCAGCCCCACTCCACCCCTATTTGTTAATGTACACATTATGCATGCAGGCTGAACTCAGATATCTGTTCTTCATCTCTCATCCTGTCAGTTTTCAAATATAAACCATGGGGGTAGTAATAACACTTGGCGTTCTTGTAAGGGTCACATGCAACAATGGATAGTAACACAGTCTATATTGATAGTAAAGTATTCTGTGGACTCTAAAGCCCTGAATAGCTATCAATTTGTCTAATTATTACTAATAAATAAAACCAAGTGAATATAAATTTTAAGAATGGAGAGTGTAGCTGATTATAATCCCAATCATGTAGATGTAGAGACCAATGACAAAGGATGGAGATATTTAAAAACTCCTCTTATTGTTTATTTCAAAAGCCTAATTGAGATAAAAATAGATTATTAAGGGAGCTTATCACATTTTATTTCTAAGCAGTATCAATTCCAGATTCGCTTTCTGTCTTTAACAAATATCAGAAGAAAAAAAAAAAAACCTTATGCATTTGCTGTAAAACATATTGAAAACATTATTCATTGTCTTACCTAGTGAACTCTTTATGTACCATCTCAAGAGATAAGTTTACATTAGAATTTAATGTAAGGAAAATGATAAAGAACTGGTCAACTACACTTTATCAGATAGTAAGAGATTATGTAACATATCATCTATCTATCTCCTTGGCTACCAAGAGACTCAGAACCAATTGTAATGTTCATCTCAATATTAACTCTCCTGGTTAGCATATTCTGATACTTCCTCTTTTTCATAGTTTGAGGTCTATTTCTTTTCCAGAAATCTTGACATGTGTTTGACATTTTTTTATGGTCTATCTCAAACCCTTTTTGGAGTGAGTTAGACTATTCATAAATAAACATGATAAAGTGTTTTAAATGTATTTAAAAATGCTTTCATTTGTCAACCTAGTAAAAGTCACCATAAATTCATTCAATAATTATTTGCTTTATGCACAGTACTCTATGGATATTAAAAACTAAAGAAATAAATAACCTTTAATTAGAAATTAATATTGTCAGAGAGACAAAATACACCACATAATTTTAAAGAGCTTTGCATGGCACTGTCTAATTTGGTGCTAAGGTGAGTTTGAGAATATCACAGAAGACTCGGGGCCAGAGAGATCTGGAAAGGCTTCATGGAGAAGTATGGCTTCCTGATTCTTTCTAAGGATCAGGGAACATTTAGATAAACAGAGGGCAAGGAGAGGGTGGGAAGAAAGATTAAACCTACTTGATATCAAGGGAAGAGTCAAATTAATTTAGTGTTCTAGCACAAGTCAGAACACTGAAAATAAGAGCTGAAGACTTGAATGCCAGGCTAAGGAATTACTAATCCTTATATAAATGTAGCCATTATTGAAAGTGCAGACTAAAATGGGTAGTTCCTCATGATTCATGGCCCTCTAGATAGAGCACCTACCTACTGAACTAATTGCTGATTTTTAAATATCCCCAGGCTACTCTGTGGGTTCCACAAATAATTGAAAGACCAGATAATCAAATATAATCAGTGTGCAGAAGACATCTACAGCAAAATTCCTAGAAAGTGTTTTGAATTCACCTTTTGATGAAATTCAATTTAGTAGAATATTAGCCATTCAAAAAAAACCCTTGTTTTTATGGGATGGGGATTTATGTTGTACTAGGTTGTTGTTCCTCAAAGTTAAGGTAAAATTAATTTTCCAAATCATCTGGAGCAATTTTTTCTTTGTAAAATTCCATGGCATTGGCCCAGAAAAGTTAATTGTGTGTGTGTGTGTATATGTATATATGCATATATGTGTGTGTATATATATATATATATATATATATATATATATATATGTTGTTGTTTTTTTCTTTTTAATTCTCTTTTTTTTTAATGGGGCAAGGAGTGAGGGAAGCATTAGGTATTGGTAAGTTTATTTAATGCACCAGAACTGTTGATCCAGATATCTGAAATAATTATAAGTATCTCCATAATCTAGTTTCCCCAGGGTAAACAGCCTTTGTTCATCAACTATGTCTTATAGCTATGAGCTGTCACCCTCACAGCCACCCCTAGACACCCATTAATACCCTTTGAACACATTCCTATTAAAATGTATTTTTTTTCTTTTTAAAGTATAAAAGCTACCTTATCACAAAAGAGAGCAAGGTCATCCCTTCTATTAGTATAGTTATTATTCATTTTTTCACATTCATTCATTCAATAAATTTTTGTTAAACACCTATTTGATGCCAGGAATCTTACCTAACAGATAACTGTGCCTCCTCCCATAGAGTTCGCAGCCTGAAGGAAAAAAAAAAAAAAAAGAGAGACCAAACAAACAGAAATGTGTATTCAGTAACAATTGTGTGAAGGCGAGGTTGAGAGTATGAAAAAGTTGGGATGTGGTGATCCCACATCCCACAATCAGGGTTGTGTTTCTTAAGTAAGTGACTGTAAAGCTGAGCTTGAAAGAATGAATGAGTTGAAAAGATGAAGAGAAGATGGAGGAAAAATAATCTGGTTATCTGGGATAGAGGAAGTTATTAAGCTTTCTGTGCCTCAGTTTCTATACCTGAGAAAAGGGGTCGTTAATAAAACCTATCGAATAGATAAATTATATAAATGTGTAACCACTATGCTGTACACCTGAAATTAATATAAAGTAATATTGACTGTCAACTGTAATTGAAAAATTTAAAATGGTGGGGGCGGGGTGGGGGAAGGTGAAGAAGAATAAGAGGTCCAAATTTCCAGGTATAAAACAAATAAGCCTTGGGCATGTAATATACAGCATAGGGAATATAGGCAATAATATTGTGATAGAGAGGTACAGTGTCAAATGGTTGCTAAAGTTATCATGGTGATCAGTTTTGTAGGCATATATGAATGTTGAATAACTATGCACACCTGAAACTAATATAATATTGTATGCTAGCTATATTTTAATACAAATCTTTAGAAAAAAAGATTTGGACTAAAGAACAATATGTCCAGGACATAGAGAGTGAGGGAGCACATAGTGGAAGAATGGGAAGGGATGCCGTTTGGACCCACGTGTAAGAGAGCAGAGGCCTATGGAAGCTGTGTCTGCCTTTTGACAGAATTGAGCTTACTGTTAAGGAGAGAGCATAGCAAACACCCGTTTATTTTCCAGCAATCCTCATTTTTCCCAGCCCACCTCTGGCCGTTCTTGCTTTTTATATGACCTGGTTGTGATGTTCAATGCTAGTGAAAATCAATTTAGTGATTTTGGCTTTGCTGATTTTGTCTTTTCCCATTAGTGCGTCCTTTAATTTGGTAATGCCTAAAATACATTAAACGATTCTTGCCCCCTCCCCTGACCCCTTGGAATTGCCATCCACCTCCTTGTGCATGGGTATCTGTTGGTGTTTTCATTTTCCTTCTGCCTTCACCAAGCTCAGCTATACACAGTTAATTCTTTTAATCTTGTCTCACCCAGTTAGTCCCATTTTCTTAATCATTTTTGTTCCTCCTCTCACTATTCCCTTGAAAATTGCTTTATCTCATGGTCAATTTATCACATAGCCATTTAATTTTTACCAGGCACATAAAACACTTGGTGGAAATAGCACCGAGAAGCATATTTGTAGTAACTTAAGACCCCACTTTTCTGAGTATATTGCTTACTCTTATAGATTGGTTTATATACATAGCTCAAAAAGTTGAATGCAATTAGCAGGATATCTGGGTGCTAATAATATTGCCATCTTGACTATTCAGTGTGATGGGGAAGCTGACTGATGCAGAGAGTATGTATAGTATAAAAAGAACGTGTACTGTACCATTAGACCCGCCTAGATAACCATGTGACTGACTCAACCTCCCTGAGCTGCAGGGTCTTCTATTTTAGGTGGTGATTAAACAAGTAGTTCTGGCATCAGGTCTGCTGCTAGCACCGTGACATCAGCTAAGTGACCTAACTCCTCTTTATCTTAGTTTCCTCTTACATGAAATGAGGACAATGTCTGTACCACTGTGATATGGCTGTTGTGAAGTTGAACTGCAAAGTGCTTTAAAGAGAGCCTTGCAGGAGGTGAGGGCTCAGTAAATGTTGGATCAGAAATTATTTTCAGTAAAATGGGTATAATAAAACCTACCTTATAAGGAAATATACCGGAGGTGCCAAAAAAATGTATACACATGACTTGTATTCATCTTTTGTTTTTGGTGTATATTATTACAATTTTAATACAGGTTTTTTTTTCCTTTCTTAAAATATGTATAAATTTTTTGGCACCTTCTGTATATCTGTAAATCACCTAGCTATTATAAAATTTCATAGAAGTTCACTACATGTAATCTCTCTATCTTCCACATATACTTGCATTTATGAATACACCATGTAGAGTTAAATTTTTTAAAAAAAGATGAAAAAGTCATCAGATGACTAGTGGTAAATACAACTGAGTACTTACAAGTTTCTTGGAGGAATGATGGATTTCTCAGATTTGAAGCAATAGAAGGAATCATAAAGAAAAGATTGACATACTCAATTACGTGTAATGTCTAAATGGATGCACAATGAAAAAATATCATAACTGAAATAAAAAGGAAAACAACAGATTAAGCACACTATTTCCCCAAATATGCCAAAGGAAACATTTGTGAAGATTCAATGATATGAAATGAGATGATATATGTGAAGATGCAGTCAGCTTTAAAGCGTAAAAATGTTTATGTTTTTTAAAAATTATGCTACAGTTTATTGAGCAATTAATGCTCTAGTCACTTATTATATCCATATATTCCTGATGCTAACTTGGCATTCCCGCACTTTAAGAGCTTCCTAGTTCCATGGTTTCGGGGATGACTAAAGCCTTAAAGGAGCAATCTCAATCCTGTGTCATCTCTCTCCTCAGGCCCCTTAACTAAGCTCTGGGCACCTGAGTTTCTGGGGGGCTCCATTTGTACTGTCCACGTCAAACTCAGTCTTTCCCCCTAAAATGAATTCACTCCACATGTACTGTGAGTATAAGGACTTTAGGGGAGCATTAGGGGTTTCACAGGGTGACACAGGTGTCCCTGCAAAGCCTTTGCCGCCTTTGTCCCCTACCTCCATCACTTGCTTCTCTCTGCTTCTCAGAAACAAATGTCTTCCTTATCTCATGAAGAACAGTGTCCTTGCTTTCTTAAAAGCCTTGAAGCCCGTGGGCTTATTAAGGCAATTTCTGAACAAAGGAGGCCCTCTTCCTAAGGTAATTCTGACATTAGCCTATAAGAGGATTAAATTTTCTCTGTTTAATTATGTATATCATTTCAAATCCTCACAAAAGTGTTGTAAGGTATGTCATTCTTTTATTTGGTGCATGAAGAAATGGAGACAAAGAACTGAAGTGCCTCCTCGAAATTATACATCAGTAGGCAGCTACATGGTCTTAACAATAAGTAAGCAGTAACATGCAAATATTAAATAGTATATATGTAAATAAATTAGGGAAAATATTTATATCTCAAATTATTTAAAGTATAAATTCTAATAATAGGAAATAGAAATATATTCCTTTGATTCTATCTATATTGCACCATTCTTTGTCCTACTGATAATAACAACAATAATAATTACATATAACATATGTTGAGCTTATTGTATTGTATATCAGGCAACAGTCTAGGTGCTTTACATATATTAACTTATTTAATCCTCACAACAATCTAACCAGCTAAACGCGATTGTCATCCCCATTCCGTGGATAAGAAGAAGAAATATAAATAAACAACTTGCCCAAGCACAACTTATACAAGCATGCAGAGGCTTATAACCCAGTAAGTTTTCATAACCTCTACACTAACACAAAATAAAAGATTTACTAGTGCTCGTAATTGAAGACCTTAAAAATCACACGATTACAAGTCTCAGTCTTACATTCTTTACAATTAGGAAATGTTTTGTTTAAAAACAATAATACAAAGTACTAGTAACATTGTGATAAAACTGCATACACACATGTGGTAAATGGTCATGGAGATTTGGCATTTTTGAGAGACAAAAAATGATTCATAATCTTTGACTCAGTCTATCTCTGGGGAATTTGTTGTAGAGAAATATTTTTTTTAAATATACAAAGAAAATATATATCATGTTACTCATTGCAGCTTAAATGTCTGACAACTAAGTATATGATAGCACATCAATTCAGTGGACTAAAATGCAGTCGTTAAAATTTCAGTTATGGACTGTGTTTACATGGAAAAATATATACTTATAAAATTAAGTAATACAAATCAATGAACAGAGTACACATGTATCATTGCTATTTTAAAAAAAATAAGTGCTTATGAACAAAGACAATACAGAGTGTACAAATTACATGGGTGAAAGAAGAGCGATTTTTTTTAACATTTCCATTTTTTAACTACATTTATGTTATATTATTTGCATACTACAATAAAATTGGTAAGCAATTCAGGGAATCAAAAAGGACTTTATGTGAATTACTTATGGCCGTTCTTGAAAAGGGATCTAGTCTTAGAGAGGGACCTCATGCCAAGATTTCACTCAGTGTAAGTCCTCTATCTTACACAAACCAAGTAGCTTTTCCAGCCAACCTTGTGTATGCAGTGCCCCTCAAGCATTACCTTCCAGAATGCCTCTCTGTGCAAGGAGCTATCAAGGGGAAGCTGACATGTCCAGTCCTCATTTTCCTCATGAATTGCTACCCTTTGGTGCCACCGTTATGGTGAAATGTGTCCCATCATTCAGATGTGTTGGGGCTGAGGCAACATTGAGAACCCCTGTGGAAAGAACTAAATATTCTTACCCAGAAGAGTACTTCTCCAAATCCTCATCACCCTTCTAAATGCCTTTCTTGTTTTGTATTGTGAATTTTCTAATGCGTGTATTGGCTTCTCCAAGTCACAGCAGTTTGCCTAAATTGTTCCTCCAGTCTTGAGTGCTTTTTCCTCTCTTCGCCTGCTAAGGAAATCCTACTCGACCTTCTAGCTCTAAGAGGAACCTCTGTGCAGAGCTTCTCAAACCTGGTCAGGCAGAGGGAGGAATCCCTGCCTATCACTTGCAATGACATTCTGAACGCCCTCTGCTATATAATATTTCTGACCGTGGCAGTTTCACCCTACCATGGCGAAATCGTACTATCCTTGTAGTGATTGCCAGTCATACAAACAGTACATCCACTTGGCAAAACCTTGAATAGAGCTACATAAAGGAGAAAGGGAAAGCTTTTACATGCACCACCCCCTAGCCCCATGAGAAGTACCATCTATATAAAGCACACTTTACGTATCTCAGTTTTATCAGCTATATACAAGTAAGAATTCATTACACAAGTAGTCTTACCAAAATACTGTTCAGTAGCATGCTTTGAAAATTTTAATCCACATTAAAAAATAGTATGGATAATTATCCTTGTCGATTTGTATACATGTACTTTAATCTATTGTTCTAAACTGATCTATGGTATTCCATAGCAGGGACGCACAAAACTTACCTGATTTTATTTCATTGGATATTGAATTCAATTGTATTCAAGTTTTTACTATTCTGAAATAATACTACAGTGAAGAACATCCTTTCTTCACTTCTCTATTTGTTTCTAGGACAAACGTCTAGAAATGAAATCGCTGTGTAAATCTATACACCTATTTTGAATTTTGATTTAGAACCACATTGCCCACCTGAAAAGCTGTACCAGTTGAAACTGTCACAAGACTTTGTTGAAGTCTTTGATTTCCTATGCCCTTGACAGCACTGCTTACCTTCACATTATATTTTAAGCACTTGTTTATTTCTTTGCCTTCCTAGTAGTCTGTGTTTATAGAGGGCGAGGATGGGTAGTTATTATTTTTGATATCTAATTAGGCTTTTTAAAAATATGTATGAACACTTCACTAATGGAAAGCATTCTCTTTGTACCATAAATGTGAAAATTTAAAACGCTATATCATGAAGCAGATTATACACACTCTACCATGTATTTGAGAGAAGGTATTAATAGACATTGGACCCCAAGAGGCGGCAGATGGAATTCTGTCTCTGGCTTGTATTCGTTCTGTCCTGAGGCAGGACACATAAACTCTTTGGGCCTCAGTCTTCAGTACAATGAGCACCATAGCACCTGGAAAATTCCTGTAACAGCAGTAATGTGAGGGTTGAATAAGAAAATCCTATAAAATTTTGCTAATCTCATTAAGGTTTACAAAGCAGCAACATTACTATCAGCTGGGAGCTGATTATAAATGTAGAATCTCAGGCTTTCCCCGGACTTACTGAATCAGAATCTGCATTTTAACAAGACCCCCCCAGGGGTTCTTACTGAGTTTCAAGTTTGAAACGCACAGATAAAAAACATTAAGCACAGCACCAGACTCCTAACAGGTAATCGGTAAAATGATGACGGCAGGGATGATGCTGGTATGATGTAGGTCAAGTACCCAGCATTTAATAAGCCATAGTTCCTATAATTTTCATTAGCTGTTCAAATTCAGCTTTACAATAACTACGTGGGCTTATGAAAAGTGCTGCATCTTTTTAATGTATGCAAAAGTTCTATTTTGGGATGTTAAGTGACGTGCTATGCAGTGGAAAGAATGTGATTTGTACTTGGCCATTCATTTGGGAGACAGTGGAGCATGGGCCTTGGGAACTACAAAGAGTTGGATTAGAATTTTAGCTTCACTTCTCATTAGCTGATGGTTTCTAAGTAAATCATTTAAAACTCGAGTTCTGCTCTCCTCAGCTGGTTGTACTGAGACTTTAATAGTTTACCTGTACAATACCATAAACACTATTTGGCATATTTCAGGGTTGGGAATAAAATCTACTGACAGTTGCTGTGATAAGTGCTCAACAGTGTTCTAAATGCCTTAAGTAGTGATTTCATTTACTCCTCGTGAAACCCAATCAGCTAAATATTTGTCATCATCCCTATTTTATGGAAGAGCAAATAATCTCAGAGTTAGGTTAAGTCACTTGCATAAGGCCACGCAGCCTCTGTAAATGGCATAGCTGAGGATATAAACCCAGGCAGTCTGATATCACAGCCTAATTCATCTTTTTCTTTTTCCTTTCTTTCTTTTTTTCCCCTTGACAATGCTTCCTTCAGAAAGTGATGCCTGAAGTTCATTTTTGAAGAAAAATAAGAGTATGCCAGGTGTCAATTCTTATTTAGCATTTTCCAAGTAACTTTTTCTTTTTCCTCTCATACTTTCCACCCTTTTGTTTTTCTCCTCTCTACCTCTCTCTAGAATTCATTCCTTGATTAACTGGGGATATCAGGAGTGCAGTGTGGTCTCAGC
>NW_017732108.1:812226-856612 GCF_001890085.2 Hipposideros armiger | reverse complement strand
GGTAGATAGTGCTACCTTTAATAGAGAGAGGGAAAGTGAGATACTCAAATGGCATTTAATCTTATGAATCTAAGTCTCAGAGGACAGATTGCGTAAGAATTGTAGGCTCTGTGGTGTCTCTGTTCTGCAAATGATGTGTTGCCTTCTCTTGAGTGACCAGATTTATTCATTAGTCCAAGGGAGATATCACTGGGCTCTTCAGTGTGGTTTCTTTACAGTATTCCATTACAACTGCATTATTGCAGCAAGTCCCAAAGGTACATTTGTGATCTAAAGGAAACAATGGAAAGCAGTTATAATAGTGCCTTGTATCCCCTACATACTCAGAAAGAAGTAACAAGGAAAGAGTGAACTGGGCAAGCTGGGGACCATTGATCCCAGCAGACACAGTGCTTGGAGAGAGCAGTTGTGTTGAGCCCTGGAGTGTCAGAGAAAATGGTCCTGTGTGGTAGAAAGCAGAATTCAGGAGACCCCAACTGAATCATCCCAACTCTCCTGATCTCAGGTAACACATGACCAAAATGAGGGACTAGACAGCAGCCCTAGGGTGCTAGCAGTTTAGTCATGGGGCTAGTGAGCCATATACAGTAGGTGTATTTTGGGCCTCCATGGCAGGGGGTAATTTCTCTGTCTCCTTTTTCCTTTCATACAAAGGACATAGACAGTAACGATTCTATAAAGATACAGTTATCACCCCCACACACACACCCACGCCCCACTGGAGGGAAAATGAATTATTAAAGGGCTTTACTATCACAAAGAAGCAGATAACAAGACAATTAGGACCATTAAAAATTGACAAAGCACCAAGACCAGATGAATTCTGTGACTTCATTCTGACCACAATGGCAACGGAATGGGAAAACCCATTGGCAGAGCCCTCTGGAAGATCAAGAGACCCACACACAGACACCAAATGCTCTGTGGAGTCCAAAAGCCAGAACCAGGTTCATGTATGAAGGCATTCTGGTGCTAAAGGTGCCTCAGAATGCACATGTCTCCAACTGGATCTTCTCTGTGCCTTGCAATTTCCTCTTGATCTTCTCATGATGACACCAGTGACACTGTTCTAATAGGCCTGACTTTGTCCTCCATTAAAATGTGAGCCCCTCTAGAGCAAAGCTTTATTTGTTCATGCCAGGCATGGTGACTGGCATAGAGCAGACACTCAGCAAATGTGTGGTATGACTGAATGAATAAATGAAAGACATGGGGAGTGCAAGCTTTGGTCTCAATCCCACATAAGCTCCCTCAGAGACTTACATGTGTTGGAGAAGAATATTTATAATGCCTTTCTCAAATTAAATATTTTGAATAATCTTTGCTTCTGCAAGAAACTGGCCAACTCCTAAGGGGTCCTCAGAATAGTATGACCTTTGCAAAAGAAATTTGAGAACAAAAAGTACACGACGAAAAAGGCTAGCAACTATACACACAGAGCTATTCTTAAAGGCGTCATTTTCAAATGCATCCAAAATGTGAATGTATGGATAGTAAATATTGTGACTGGCTTTCCTGTCCATCTTGATATATAGAAGAGGTAAAACTCAGAAAAGTTAAGTAGGTCAAAATCACAGAGTATAGCAGACAGATAGGGACTTTATCCCGAGTATGTAGAAGTCCAAAGCTCCTTCTCTGTCCATTACGCCCAAAGCATCCCAACTTTATGTATGCCCCTGGCATAGAAGGCCATTGCAATCATGTCAGACAAGGTTCACGATCACTGCACAACTTCATTGTTGTGCATATCAAATGATGATGGGTATGAGTGCTATCCTTCAGACATGGCTCACTGGTTCTGAATTAGGGTCCCTGTCCTGGAACTCTGACCACTGTCTCTCACACTGGGCCCCCTTTTCAGTGGAGGTGGCTGGATAGAACTCTAACAGCATGGAAGGGTGATGCATTCTCATTCCCATTGAATAATGGGAAAACTGAGATTTAGAAAATCGGTAACACGCCCCATGGCCATGCTGGCTTAAAAACAGAGAAGTCTGGAGTTGACACCCAGGCTCCTGCCTCTTTGTCCCATAACATTTCCACTAATCCTCAGCTCTAAGCAGCCCTGAGACAATTCAGCTCATAAGGAGGGTAAGGCAGCACTTACTAAGGATCCGAATTCTGATGCCAATACTTTAGAAGTTGTGTGACCTTGGACAAATTGCATATGTTTGAGGCTAAGTTTCCTTTTCCATGTAATGAGGGAACAAATGCCTACCTCACTGAGTTACTCTGAGAATTAAACCAATCTGTGAATTAATAACGTATTCTCCACCTTGTACCAGAAAGGATTCAAGGTGGCTTATAAGAACACAATAATATGTTTAAGAATGAAACAGAAAAGACATAAGAAAAAGACAGGCAGATAGGGAAGTCAGTCCAATGCAGGCTATGAATAGGTCCCCCGTTTTGCACAAAGCTGTCCGGCAGCAAACCCCAAAAGGGGAGCCTTGACAGCTACCTCTTTTTCTGTGTCCATTAGGTTATATGAGACTCATGACTGAAGGGGAGCATAGCTCTGTTTAAGATACAAGATACATTCCTATATTTAAGATCTAAGGTATACTCACATATATTGCAGGTTTCAGGGGTTACATTAGACAGTGGGGATCAGTGCTGGAAAAGGCACAAATGGCCATTGCCCTCATGGAGGTGACAGACTTCATGACTACATGACAATATGATGTATCTCATCCATGATATCGTCTTTGTCAAAAAAGAAAGAAAGAAAGAATGTGTTACATGAAGTTCCACATGACAAATTTTGAGCACAGTGTCTGGTATACAGAAGATGTTTAATATTCATTTGCCCACTTATTTATCAAACATTTATTTATCTATGGTATCTATGCCTATGCCTTTTCTAGGCACTGGGGATATGCAGGGGACAACACAGCCCTATATACATCCTAGTTTGGGAGAGAGATGATCAACAAAATCATCCAGTAAAATAGGTGGTAAAATAGATATTGATAAAGGAATTGTGGTAAAGAGTTCTGAGCCTGGTTCAGAGAGAATGGTCAGGGGAAGCCTCATGCGAAGGTGACATTTGAGTCCAGACCTAAAGGAAGACAGGGAGGGAGGTGTGAAGGCTCTCAAGGGAACTTTCTAAGCAAAGAGAAGAGCAAATACAAATGCCAAAAGCTGGCACAGGCCTGGTAGGATCCGCGCAGTATTGGTCATAACTCTTTCAATTGAAAATAACAGAAACTCAACTCCAAATAGATTAAGCAAAAGAGATTTATAGGACAGAGACTTGAGTGGTTCCTCTAATCTGAAGATGAGATGCAGGAAAGCAGCTACCTCTAACTCAGGATGCTCTGAGGGGAGCCAAGCCTCACTCCACTGGCATACTTTCTCTCTCCTGTCCTCTCCTCTCTGGACACTGGCTCTGTCCCCTCAGGGTTCTTCCTGTATTCAGATGGAGTGTGACATGGTGTCTGGCAGCTGCAATCACATTCTTATAGCCTTATGGCCAAGACATGTCATAGATACACATTTTCCTCCCTTCCCTTGCATAAAAATGCCCAGACCCCAAGGCCACTGTGGCTGGGGGATGGGTCATTATGTGACTGCCTCGGCCTGGGTTATGTGCTCACCAACGTGGTCTGGTTACCAAAAGCTGTCATTGAGAGGAGGGAGAGAAAAGGGGGCTGGGCTCACTAAGACCATAGCCACCAAAAGTTTCACTCGCAGTAAATGACTCACCCAAAGAAAAACAGTTCATCAAAGCCACAGTGGCGATCACATCCTTCTACCCCATCAGGAGTCATTAGCATCCTGGTTAATTTGACATATGGACAGGAGCTTGGACTATTATTATGTGCTCTTGCTGATTCCCAAGAGATGTTTTATGGTTTCTCTATACAGAGGACATTCTGTTTGTTATCATGTGCATGTAATGATCCTATAATCTCAAATGCTTCATGCTTATGATGCTGAGTGGTAGGCTATAATCACCTCCCGTTTGTTGTCATTAGGAAGTGCAGTACAGTTTCAAACAAATGGAAACGAAGCCACAAGTACATACAAAACCTCCAATAATGCACAAGTTAATTTTAAGCAGGGTCATTTTTAGTGATAATAATAATTATGATTGAAAAGTAATGTAAAGATCAACAGACAAAAATGCATGATATACAGTGAGGGAATCTTTGTGAAATATTCTGGAGGAAATAGGCGTAGACTTATAATGAGATGGTAAGAACTAGGGGCGTGTTCCCACGCTGGTCATTTAAGTCAACATATGACTATCTGCCCCTAACGATGAGCTGCATCAATATACATCATGTCCCCTGGCTTTAGCTAAAGGGAAGCACTGGTGGGGGCCGGGGGAGGAAGGGGAATGAGGCTGGGCATCTATTTCCCCACTTTGGCTCCTACAAGAACACCTCAGATTCTCCCTCTCCCTCTCCCTCCCCCACTCCCTCTTCCTCTTCTACTCCCCCAAATCATTGTCTCCTCATGCCCTTTGACATCCATGGAATGGAAGGGGGTGGTGTTGATGGCTCCCAAGTATCATGAGCCCCAGGGTATTACCCTAGCCCCTGTCCATACCTAGGTAAACTATGTATTTATTATAGCCTCCTCAGATTTTCCAGTTCGAGGGACCATCTATATTGTGTCAGTTCACTAAGACACTTCCCCCAGACAAAATTTTCCTCACCTTAGAGGTACCCTATAATGGTATTAATTCTTTACATCTTAAGTCAGGTGTGTCTGTGGTCAGCTATGCCTTCATATTTCTCTATATATTACCTATGTATTTTTGTTAATTCTCACTCCTCATCCTTGAAATCCCTATGAGCCTCCATCTCTGTTTAAATTCCTCATCTTCAAATTTCTCCTCCAGTGTCACCTCCTAAAGGAAGCTTTCCCTGACTGATCTCCCAGTCAGGGAGATTTCTCTGTGGGATTTCTCTGGAATCCCACAGGTCTTTAGCCAACCTCTATCACAGCACTTATTTCTACTTTGTATGGCTTTTTGTTTGGCACACATCTTATCTCCCTTAATTAGCTGCGGAATCCATGCTTTCAGGATTTACTTCCCAACAAGATGCCAACAGAATACCATGGACATATAAGGCATTCAGGAAATATGTGTTGATTGGAAGAATTGATAAATTGCTAAATTTTAGTGATATTACTTAGCTAATCTCAGACAACTGCTCCCATATTTCAATGTCACACTCATTAATTCAGCTAACATTTCTGGAGGACCTATTACATGCCAGAAATTGTGCTAGGTGTTAATTATTTCATGGCCATAAAAATATCTACAGATAGAAAGTATATATCTGTTGATTCTACAAATCATAAAAATATCTCTCATCAATTTGAATTTTTGAAATCATCTGTGCAGAGATATATAGAGTCCTTAGAACACATCTTCAATAGCCCCTTCACTCTGATTTCTGCAAGTACTATAGATAATTCTATGTTCTCAATAGCATTGACAGTCACCTCAACTTAAATACAGTTTGCACCCATATAGAGCTGTGAGGCTCAAACTTTTCTGTTAGAAAATCACAAAAGGGGCTTTAAAATATAAATTATTGTCACGTTAGTCCTCACCTCCTCCTCAGACCTGTTAGATTGATATTTGGGTTGAGAATGCTGGGCACTTTGAATCTTATCACCTTCTCCCTTTCTACCGCTCCTCAATTCTGACTTTGCTAACTAGACACCTGTCCAAATATTGGTGCTCAGCAGCCACTGTTTCAAAGTAAATTTCAGTCAAATAGAATTATTGTGAGAAAAATTGGTTTTTATTCTTCATTTAATAGATGAGGGAATTGACTGAATTAGAACTGAATTAGAAAAAATAAATAAACAGCATTTTGCTGAAGTAGGAATATTAAGACTGAATAAGCAGAGTATGAGACTCAATCCTGGCCATCAGCAAGGCAGCAGAATAAGAAGCCCCAGACCTCTTTCCCCCAACAGGAGCAATTCAACAACAATACGTGGACTAGGTCCCCTTATGAGAAATCTAGAAAACAGTTAAGAAGAACCTGCACCCCAGGTGAGCATGAAACTAGCCAGATCAGTCTGTAGGAAACTTCATAGCATTCACTTGCCATAGTCCCTCTCCTAAGTTCAGCATGGAACGGGTAGAAGAAAACCCTCAACTTGCAGCATCTCCCCAGAAAGAAAAATATTGAAGCATTTGTCATTTGTTCCAGATTTTCAGGGAACTGCCCATGAGATTGGTTTCTGTCTTACCTGTTTTGAAGCACTAACAGGACCTGGCATACTCTAGATGCCTGGGATCCCATGAAAACAAGAGAAAGTTGGGCAGCTTTTTGCTGTTCCAGGGAATGCACAGTACATCAGAGAGAAACCATGGTAGTTTAGCAGCCTCTCCTTTGAGGTGGGGGGAAGAGAAGAGTGGAATGTGCATCCAATGTCCTGGTTTTTCAGGGAGCTGCCTGTTTTTTGTGCTGCCTGACTCAGACGTCCGACAAGACCCAGCATACTCTAGAAGCATGGGAGTCTCTGAGAACAAGAGCTGGGTGGCTTGGGGTCTCTCCAGAGAAGCTGCAGCACTGCAGACAGATATCAAAGAGAACAAGAGATTATAAGCTCCTGAAAGATAAAGAGAAAATTCATCTAATTTGGAACTGAGAAAAGTCTAGAGAAGTATTTCTATGAAAAGGTTTGAGAGGCCCCCAGAATAGCTGGCTGGGCTGATTGTGAAGGTGTTTTCCTATAAAGAAAACCCAAAAAACAGTCTGTAGAGATTGGCTGAGGTGGCTGTTTATTTGAATGCAAGAACACCAACACAAAGTACAGTGCACTTGAAGAAATGGGGAAATGTGGCCCAATCAAAAGAACAAAATAAATTTTCAGAAACCAATATATATAAACAAACATATATATATATATGAATTACCTGACAGAAGTTCGAAACCATTTATAGAAATAGTGAGTTCAAGAAAATGATACAAACAAAATTAGAATACCCACTAAAGGAAAATGTAAAATAAATAAATAAATAAATAACCAAGCAGAAAATTTGGACCTGAAGAAAACAACTGAATTTTTAAATTCACAAAAAAGTTTCAATTACAGACTTGATCAAGCAAAAGTATCAGCAAAGTCAAAGACAAGTAACTTGAAATTATTCAGAGAGAAAAGCAATAGAAAAATAAAGAATGAAAAAGAGTGAAGAAAGCCTAAGAGACTTACAGGACACTATAAAGTAGTCAAATACATGCATTATGAGAGTCGTAGTAGGAGAGGGAAAGAGAGAGAGAGAGAGAGAGAGAGAGAGAGGAACAACAAACTTATTTGAAGAAATAATGGCTGAAAACTTCCAAATCTGGGGAAGAAACTGGACTTCCAAATTCAAGATAGCCAAAGGACTTTGACTAAGAGGAAACTAAAGAGGTTTTATACTGATACATATTATAATAAAATTGTTAAAAGTCAAAGACAAAGAGAGATTTATTTTGAAAGCATAAAGATAGAAGCAATTCATCACGTACAATGGAGCTTCCATAAGTAAGACTCAGCAGATTTCTCAGCAGAAATCTGACAGAAACCTTACAGAAAATGCAGTGATATATTTAAGTGATGAAAGAAAAACAAATGCCAACCAAGAGTACTGAACTGGGCAAAACTGTCCTCCAGAAATAAAGGAGAGATAAAGTCTTTCCCAGAGAAACAAAAGCTGAAGGAGTTCATCAATGCTAGACACACCTTACAAGAAATGGGAGTCCTTCAAATTGAAATGAAAGGACACTATGCAGCAACACAAAAGCATTCAAAAGTATAAAGTTTGCTAATAAAGGTAAATGCATAGACAAATAGAGTATACTGTAATGCCAGTGCATAAATTACTTTTAACCCAGGAATAGAAGTTAAAAGGCAAAAGCATTCATAATTGTAACTATAATATATGTTAATGATACATAATATAAACAGATGTAATTTGTAACACCAGTAACATAAAGTGTGAGGGGAAGAGCAATAAAATAGTTTTTGTATGCAATTTAAGTTATCAACTTAAAATAAATTATAAGAAGATGTTTTATGTAAGCCCCATGGTAACCACAAAGAAAATGACTACAGAAGATACACAAAAGAAAATGAGAAAAGAATAAAAGCATATCGTTCCAAAAACATCAACAAAACACAAAGGAAGATAAGAAAACAGGGACAAAAAAGCTATAAGGCATAAAATAATGAACAAAATGTCATTAAGAAGCCCTTCCCAATCACTAATTATTTTAAATGTAAATGAATTAAACTTCCCAATCAAAAGATATAGTGTGGCTCAGTGGAAAAAAAAGGAAAATCCAACTATACGCTATCTACAAGAGTCTCACTTTATATTAAAAGACACACATAGGCTGAAAATGAAAGAATGGAAAAATATATTCTATATAAATGGCAATCATGAAAGAGCAGGGATGGCCATATACTGATATCAGGCAAAATAGTCTTTAAGTTAAAAATGGTCACAAGGAACAAATAAGGACATTATATAATGAATAAAAAGGTCAATCCACCGGAAAGATAAAAACAATTATAGATATACGTTCATTTGACATCAGAGTACCCAAATATATGAAGCAAACTTTGCCAGAACTGAAGGGATACTGGACAGTACCATATACATAATAGGAGATTTCAATACCCTACTTTCAGTAATGGGCACAACAGTGAGACCTAAGACCAATAAGGAATCAGAGCTTGAACAGCACTGTAGACAAAATGGACCTAACAGGCATGTACAGGACATTCCACCCAAAAGCAGCAGAATGCACACATCTCAAACACACACAGAATGTTCTCCATGATAGATCACATGTTAGTTCACAAAACAAGTCTTAACTAAGCCTTTTGAAGATTGAAATCATGCCACGTATTTTTTCTTACCATAATGGAAAACTGGAAAATTCACAAATGTGTGCAAATTAAACAACATAACTGTTGAACAACCAGTGGGTCAAAATGGAGATCAGAAGAAAAATTAGGGGTCTCTGAACTGGCGGCACCAATATCACCTGAGAACTTGTTAGAAATGTAAATTCTTTGGCCTTATCCCAGACCTACTGAAGCAGAATTTCTGGGGCTGGGGCCCTAGAATCTGTGTTTCAACAATTCCATCTAGTGACGCATGCTAGTGAACTTTCAGGCATGTTATAAGAAACAAATTAGACAAGAGACCTGAAAAGAACATACCAAAGGGTATACAATGCATAGTAACATTGTTTCTTCATTCTCTCTTTCTTTTATAATATTTGCCCTCTGAGAGTGGAAATATCGAAGACTCAAATGTCAGGAAAGTTGAGAGGAGGTAGGACAAAGAGCAAAATCTCAAGGTGGCCACCTTAATTAACTAGCTACCAAAAATCAATGGATTGGCAATCATCATAGCAATTACTTCGTTTTCCCTAGACTTTTTTTATTGTTTTCCATGTAAACAATGGTTGTGAAATTGAATTCCCATAAGGGTGATCAAGAAAGCAGCACTGAAAAATTGTTTTGTGTGGAAAACAAAACAAAAAAAGATCTATGTACTATGAGCACTGTTCTGTAGGGTCTGATTCTGAGGGACTGCGGTATCCCCTCAGGAAGTTCCTTCCTAAGGACCCCACTAAATGAAGGCTGCTTTTTCCTCCCATATCCCAATCCAGCAACCCAGATTTGTTTGTTTGTTTGTTTTTGTTTTGTTTGTTTTGTTTTGTTTTTGCATATAGTGAGCTCATAAAAACTGTGGAACAAATGAATGAACATCTCACTAATCACAAGCTTGGGAGTAAAGAAGTTCAAATTCTTCTAGTTTCTCAGAGCTTCTCCTAAATCTACTTTTCCCTTATCTTTGAAAGCTAATTCTACTTAACCATCTTGGAGGTCTTCCAGGGTCACCCACTGCCTTCCTGGTCATTCCCCCACATTCATCAGAGAGTCCTGTACTTGAAACCCCAAGCGTTGTTATCATACAGGATATGCATACACACACACACACACACACACACACACATATATATATATATATATATATATATATATATATATATATATATATATCTCCTGGTCATCTCATCACTGGGACTTGTCTACTCTATTGTGTCAAATACAGACAATAATGCTCTCTGTTTCCCAACCTTTTAGTTCTGGCGCTGAAAGACTCCCACAATCCTAACCTTACTGACAACCTCAAGACATTTCAGTGGTTCTTAATCAACCCCTACTGACTTCAACTATTCCTTGTGAAGCCTATATACTCATCTGATGTATCACTTTGGGTTCTTAACAGGAAAATGTCAAGATTTAATGGAATTTTAAGATGATAAATTTGGTGGTGAGTGGTGACATGCAAAATGGACTGAAAGGTCGAGAGTCCAGGGTTAGGAAGAATATCATCTGTTTGTGCACAGGTCGAGGTATGTTTTTAAAGTCTTGCCCAGCCTTGATGAGAAAGTAGAAGAGATGTGAAGAGGGATGACTAGGAGAGATGGTGTGGAGGGAATCAATAATGAGCTCTCTGAGGCAGTGGTTTTACTTGTTTTGTTCCTCACTGTATACATGGCTTCTAGGACATTATCTCCTACTGAATTCACTAATGCGTAGGGATGTGGTAAGGATTAAGTGGAGATTATATAAAGCTCCATAGGAATGAGCATTCCAATAGATCCAGGCAGAAGCCAGAGGCTTCTTGCACTCTAGCCTTAAAGGTCACAGCGCATCATCACTCCTGGATCCTACTAGCCCAAGATAAGTCATTGGGCCATCTTAGATTTAACAGGAGGGAACTGTATAAGGATATGAATACTGGAAGGCATGGTTCACTGAGGAAAGGGAGTTCCTTACAAACTGGCATCAAATTCAAGTAAGAACCTTAGTAGAAGCGTTATTATTTTTCTTAAAGTTCTATATAAAACAAAAAACCTGGCTTGGTGCTGGAGTGTCAATATATGTTAAGAAACTCATCTGAGTATAAATTCCAATACAGCAGTTCCCTCTTATTCATGGTTTCAGTTACCGATGGTCAACTGGGGTCTGAAAATAGTAAACAGAAAATTCCAGAAATAAATCATGTATAAGTTTTAAATCGCACTCCATTCTGAGTAGTGTGATAAAATCTTTCCTCGTCCCACCCCATCTGCCCAGGACATTAATCATCCCTTTGTCCATGGTATCTACACTGTATATGCTACCCACCGTTTAGACTATGACAGAGAGAGAGAGAGAGAGAGAGAGAGAGAGAGAGAGAGAGAGAGACAGAGACAGAGACCACATCCACATAACTTTTATTATAATATGTTGCTATAAATTTTTCTATTTTATTAGTAGTTATTATTGTTAATCTCTTACTGTACATAATTTATGAATTGAACTTTATCGTGGGTGTGTATGTATATGAAAAAAATGTGGTATATATAAGGTTTTATGCTATCCACACTTTCAGGCATTCACTGGGGATCATGGAACATATTCCCCATGGATAAGGGAGGACTACCATATTTACCTAATTCTTAGACATTTAGGGGGGTCCTAAACATGGTCATTGGCAACCTTGTATAAAATCCTTTGTCCCCAGCCATTCTCCAGCACCTGAAATTCCTGAGTGGGCCCCGCCTCCTTTTGCCAACATCACCGTCTTCCTCATCAGTGCCTTCCTGTTCCTGTCTTTGTCCCTTTATAATGCCCCTCTGTGGACGGGTACTGTCATTGTGTAACCCTGACATGTAGCACCTTGGGGTTCTTCTTCTGAAAGAAATGCCTGCTCATCAGGATAATTTGAATTCCATCAAAATTAAATTTTAATTTATTATTATTATTATAAATAGTAGTAGTAGTAGTAGCAACATTTGCTTTAAGGATATACTGTTTTTTTAGCACAAAATATTTGCTGGGACAGTGCATAAATTAAAATTATAATAATTACTATGTGGTGGAATATGACTATCCTAAATATTTTTGCCCAACACACTTTTGGCTGGGATGGGATTCCCCTCCATGCCTGACCTTTCCGGAAGGACCTGATCTCTACTCCACCACTGAGTGACTGGAACAAGAATACTTTGCCCCTCCCCCCCACCACAGAGAGAGGTCCATAGAAATGCTTGAGGAGGGGTCATAGAAGTGAAACAAACACTGGGGTGACAGTCAGGAAACCTGTGTTGGATTATCGATCAGCTGCGTGGCCATGAGTAAGTGGCTTGAAATCCTAGACAAATGCTTTTCAGACTTGAACTTGCAGATGAATCTTATGCTCACTGGGGATCCTGTTCATAGGCTGTTTCTGATTCCGTCGCTCTGAGCTGGGCCTGGGACTCTGCATTGCTAAGCAACCCCGCTGATACCCATGCTATGGTTCATTTGGTAAGGGGGATAGCAGGATGCAGTCATCGTGCTCCCACTTTAAAAAAAAATAAACACCTTTATGCTTGTCCATTTTCTAAAATAACTAAAGTCTAAATGTATTGCTAAGTCTCTTAGCGTGGCTACAGAACTCTTTCAATCAGGTACCAACCTCATCTCCAACTCCTCTCAACTCCTGCTCTCAGACCTGAATTACTCACCATTCCTCCACCTGCCCTGTTCCCACACACCTTGGTGACTAACCCTCTCCTTCTGGGACGTACTACGTGATCAGCTACTAGGCCATGAGCTCCTTTGATAGATCAAATAGTGTCATATTATTGTTTGTAGCTCCAAACTTAGCACATTGCCAGTATATGCCAACTGCTCGATAAATGTTTACTAAATAAAATAGGTTCAGCTAGTACTTACTCTGCAAAGAGTGAGATAACTGTTACCTCTTTTGTGAAACCTTTCCTAGGAGGGCCAGCTAGAGCTCTCGTCAGCACCTCGTATGTCCTCATATAGCACTTTAGTGAATTTTCATATTTCTTTGTTTTTCCTACTAGATTCACCATCACCTAGCACAGGTCCAACCATATAGTACACTCACAATACAGGTTAGGTAAGTTATTGCACGTGATGAACAAAAAGGGATACAAGCACACTGGAAAAGGCAAGCTTTGTTTTATGTAAAGCACATTCAGAGCCATGCAACGTCCCATTTCCATTCTATGGGTGAACGTCTGCTTCCTTCTATAACTTTTCTTGGGAGGACACAAATGTGATGCACAACCCATGAGCAGGTTCTTAATCTATCTGTCCAGGCAGCAACGCCATGGATGGGGTCCACAGTAGATCACTCTGTAGCACTTGACCTGCGGGAGTTGGGACAATGGTCTTGCCTCACTCTGATGAGGATTAGTCTGTCAAGTGGTGAACGATAATAGGAGAGTCTGAGATGAAAGCAGGATTGAACTGCTGCTTGCAGAAACTAGCGGGGAGAAAAAATCTCAAGGAGGCCACGAAATTCCTAAAGTATTCCCCTTGAAGGTCATACTACAGAACCTACACCGACCAACTGAGTTACCAGACAAGGAAAGAGGGAACTCAGTAGGTATCAAACACCTACTATGTGCCAAATGCTTTTGTCCATTATCCTATTGACTTCTCACAGTGACTCTGTGAGGATGATATTAGCGTAACAATTCTAGAAATTAGTTGCCATGTAGTAAGCAGTTCATCCACACTATGTTATGTGGTGTTCCAAGCAACACTGCATAATATCATGACACACTGATTTGCAAGTAAGAAAGGTGAATATTACAGCAGCCGAGAAACTTCTCAAGGTCATCAAAGCCCTCAGCACACATTTGATTCTATATCTGTCTGATACTTGCATTTCAATACCTATCACATGTATAAGAGTTTTCTAAGAGTTGATTTCGTCACTAGGCTTGTAAGCTCCTCAGGACCCATATTTGACTCTAATTCACACTCCCCAGAACCAGAGATGATCAATTGATTTTAACTGAATTGAATGTTTTTAAACCAAATTGCCTCAATATCGCTGTGAGGTCTGAGAAGGTGTACTATTTATTTTTATATCTTCAGTACCGTGTGCATCGTCTTTTGCATTATAGGTGAGTTATAAATGGTTATTGGATGGCTGGCTGGATGGATGGATAGATGGTTGGATGAGAAGGCTCAGGGAAGAAATTAGAAAGAAACAGTTTCCTCATATATTCTATCCAGTTTCACAGTTTTTATTTTTCAGTGGGAGGACAAGTTTAGCACCAGTGAGTCTGTCATAGCTAGAAGCAGAAGAAACACCGTGTTTCTAAGAACTGGGGCGTCCAGGAAAAAGTTAGCAAATGGATGAGAAGATCCAGAAAAGAAATTAGCAAATAGAAATTAGCAAAGAAATTAGCAAAATTCCTCTACTGGATTTGGTGGTGAAGGAGCGGATATGAGGTGAAAAAACAAAGAAGATACAGTCATGGGAAAGGATCTTGGAAGTTGGTGACGAGGTGAAACATTTGAAGAAAGTTGGTTTTTGCCATAGGATACAGTTTACATCAGAACAAGGAGGCTGGGAAGCGATGAGTGAGAATATGGATTGAGTTGTTCCCTCAAGCAGCGTGCAAAGTAACGGGAAAGAATATATATTATCTACATAAACAGCTGTAACCCAAGGTAAAGAAACAAAGGAAGAAATACACTGAGAAAGGGCCATTAAGTACTTATAAAAGGGAGGAGTTGAGACAAGTATACACTGGAGTTGGAGCTTTTGAGTCAGACCTACCTGAGTGAGGACATGGAATGAGGGTGGATGGTGTCAGGGGAAGGAAGAGTGTGAACAGAATGCGAGAGCATCCCTCTAAGACAGAAGAAACTTTTATCTTCAGTTTAAAGCTAACGAAACTGAAGTTCAGAAAGGTAAATTGCTGAAGGTCACTTGGCGGGTGAGTGGTGTGGCCAGAATCCAAACCTAAAGTTTCTGATGCCGAAACACAAGGGGTTAAAGATTTTGCCAGATGTACAGTGCAGAGGTCAAGCATCTACACCGTCCATGTCAGAGGGGAAATAGATTGGGGGAGGGGGTTATCACTTCGTGAGGGGTGAAAGAGTACAAAACTATTCCATTGTTTTGTACACCTGAAACTAATAAGAAAAAAAAAAAGAAATACACACACACACACACACACACACACACACACAAAAGATTTTGCCAGAGGCCTCCCTAAATTACTGTGGTGTCAGGGAATGGAGAGGAGAAAACAACTGCGCAGACATTGGGTAATAATGATAATACTGATAGCAAATAATTTATAGGGCCTCACACGCTTCTAAGCCCTTTACATGTATTAACACATTCAGTCTTCAGCAGAGCCCTGTTTTACAGGTAAAGAAACTAAAACCCAGACAGGTTAAGTAATTTGTCCAAGGTCACACAGCTGGTAATCATTTGAAATCAAGAAACCTGGCTCTAGCATGTGTTTTCAAATAAAAGCTGGAGAATGAGGGGGATTAGAGATGGTGAGGGATTAGTATCTTCTAGATGGGCCAGTCTTCCAGGAATACTTACCTCAGAACTGAAGCCAAAGGTCCCAACCTCCTCTCTACTCAGGGTTTATCTTGGGTCAGAAATATGATTTTCCCTTCCTCATTTCTCTCACTCTTTTTTTTTTTTTAAGATTTTTATTGGGGAATTGGGGGGATGGGAACAGTGCTGGGGAATTGGGGGAAGGGGAACAGACAAGTTGCTGTCCTTTTGTTCTTCAGTCTAGTTGTGGAGGATGTTGCTTCACTGGCCCAAGTTGGCACCATCATTGCGCTCTTCCTGGGTGAGGCAGATCAGTCGCCGGCTTCTGGATGGCTGCTCACTGCGGCTGCTGGCCTCTCACGCTGGCTGCTGGCTACACACAGTAGCCCATGGCAACCCACTGCCACAGGGACTGCAGCCTACGCCGTCGCCAGCGACTCACGGCAGCCCAGCTCCAGGTTGAGCTGTTGTTCAGCATCTTAGCTGTGGAGGGCAGTGTCACTGGCCCTCATATGTGGGATCCGAACCAGGGCCCTCTGGCATCCCAAGCGAGTTCTTAACCATCGCGCCACTCGGCCAGCCTTCTCTCACTCTTAACACAAGAAAAAAAAAATCTAACTAAAAAAAAACGGTAGTTAGGATCCTTATCAGTTGAATTCAATACAAAAATTAAAAAGCAGCTGAAAGGACTCCTTTGAAGTGAAAAGGAAACTATTTTAAATTACAAAAGTATGCTAATTAAAAATGATTGGTATGTTATTTTGTTCGTGACTCATGTTACCTTGTTGCAGTTTCATTCATTTCTTGTTGACTAATGAGCTCATTGAAATAGAGAGGAATTTAGATTGAATTTTCTTTTCTTTTGGGTTTCACATGTTTACATTTCATTTTAGTTGTTAAGCAACCAGTAAGGTTTAGTTGTATTATCTATTTAATTTGAAACGAAAAAGAGAGAGAAGACCTTGCAATCTGGCTGGGACACAGGGCCTTCTTTGTTGGTACATATTGACTATTTAAATAAATGGAAATTTCCTTCCCTAATAATAAACAAATGATCATCAAAGATACAGAAACATTCTTGGCCAAGCATGATCATTTAAAGATGGTGGGGAAAAGTCCTCAGTACTAACTACTTTTCTGACCTTTTTTTCAATATGAAAATAAAACTAGAATTAAAATATTGGTCCTTATTCTGCCATGGTCCCTTTTGAGCCATCTGAACTTGGTCATGAGACTTGGCAGCTCTAAGCCGGCAGGAGCTTCTTTGTGGCCTGGAATTCCACTCCTCCTTCTCTGTAGGGTTGCTATGACCTCATAAGGGATGATGTAGAAAAGTGCTCTAAGATGTACGATGCCCCAGAAATACACAGCCTTATTAGTATTATCTGTAATGTTGGTGCTTTTCATCCATGAGGAATCATCTTGCGATGTCGTAAGCTGTTAACGAAGGTCCTGCCTCTAGATCTCCAGCCCAATTAATGAGACAGATAGTGTAGTGGAAAGAGCAGAGAGTATGAAACTGGCTCATTGACTTCTTTAAAACAACAACAACAACAAAAACCAAACTTTTTTTTAAATCAATTTTGCTAGGGGTTTATCAATTTTTTATTAATGTTTGCAAGGAGCTGAATTTTGGATTTAATTTCTCTGTTATCGTTATTTTTTAAATGCCATTGATATCTGCTTTTTATTTTTTCTCACTTCTACATAGTTTGGGGCTCAGCTGGATGCCTGAGGCACTCAGCAGCATCCACACACTAGATGGGACCAGGCTTGAACATCCCCTGCCCTGTGCATCCACTAGGATTGCTGTTTAGCTCTCCGGACCACAGCAGGTACTCACTGCTGTTAGATGCTTGTTCTGCCCATGTGCAGCCTAACACATCACAATAGTCCCACAAGGAACTCTCACTTACATTTCTGTGGTTCTCCCTTTGCACAGCTCATGCAGATACATCAGCAGCCCCAAACCTGCCTCCTTAGCTGTGTTCTCCTTTGGGTTCCCCTTAGCTGCGCTGCAGTCCAGAAAGCGCACCTCCGCAGAAAGCTGGAGCAAACATTTGGCTCACCTCATCTATCAAGCACCGCAGTCTCGCATTGCCTAATGTCCAGTGTCTGAAAACAGTGTCCTCATTCTTTCTTTCTAGTTTTGTAGTTTTTATTTGTTAGTGGGAGGAAAAGTGTAATACCAGTTAGTTTCTCAAAGCTAGAAGCAGAAGAGACCCCATGTTTTTTTTTTAAGAACTCGGAGACTTAGGGTGTAATTATGATTCTCCTCGAATCTGTACCCTGTACCTTAGTTTATTTGCAAGGTTGGTAGTAGCATCTTCATTTCATTTACTCACAGGGTCTTGGTGAATAGCAATTTAGATAATGGTCATGGAAGTGGTTTACATTCTAAAAAATGTGTTATATAAAAATCGTGTAATATTAAACATGAATATCACTCATGAAGCATAGGTGCTTAAAAGGATCGGTCAATGTGCATGATAAAATAAGTATTTTGGCACCTCAGAAAAGGAGATAGTGTCCGAGGAATAACATTTTTAATTAATTACTATTAATTGTGTCATGTGCTATACCTGTGGCTTTATTTATTTGAGCAACTCTGTAATACATGTATTAAGTTTATTCCCATTTTACAGATCAGGAAACTGAGGCTCAAAGGAGTTAAATCATTGCACAGGCAGTACAAGTCTGATCTGTGAATTGCAAGGCCTGTTATTTAGACTTGTTTTCCAAAGATTTCTCTCTCAGACTGAAGGGCTTCATATAAACATCTAGACCAGATTGCTGAACCTCTGAGATTTGCCAACTGCTAAGTGAAACAGCCTATCATGATGTCCTATTTTCTTCCCTTTGCTGTATTTTTTTTTAATATATTAGAAGTTTATTGTATAAATAGTTCAAAGGACTGTGAGAGTCATTAGCGATAGCTGCATCCAAATAAGAGAGTCGCACCCATGGACACATGCACATATGACGGTGTGTGTGTATGTGTGTTTCTAGAATTGCTTCTAAGTAAATCCTTTTCTTCTTTCCACCAGAAATCTGGCTTGAAATAAAACTATTAAATGAAGTGTAAACATTACTAAATTGGGATGTTAACATTTAAAAATTGTTTCATGCCTTTTTAATGTGTTTTACTGTTTTCCCTGCCTAATTACCATTCAATATTTATATGTTATCATGACCTTTTCCTGGTTGAATAACTTCGACTGGGTCTCAAGTGCTTATGCTCTCTTTTAAAATTAAATTATGTTCCAAAATGATGAGTGCAACATATCGCAGAGAGAGACGCAGGGTGGTAGAAAGGTCATCACATCTGTCAGAACGTCAGAGCCATTGTTTTTACAAGTAAGAATCAGGAAACCTGAGAAAAAAATCAGGGGACAGACAATGTTTGAATCATTACCGTGCAGGGACTGTGTAAGGAGCGATTTTATATACATCACCTCATTTAACATCCACAAAAATCCAACAAGGAAGAAATGGACATCGCTCTTGATGGTAATTGACTGCGGGGAAATGAGCACACACAGCTCAACGCGGAAGAAGAGACGGGCTGCGTCTCCAGGTCTTTTTGCTGCACAAGCCCAAACTCCCCTCCCCCTTTTTTCGCTACACAAATGGCCATTGAATGTCTCTTTACAAAGAAAACCTTTTTGCTTTGAAGCAGAACTCTAACACGTAAATACAGTTTATGTGTGACTGTGCAGCAGCCCTATAGTCCTTCTAGTTTGGACCTTCTTCCCAGACTGTTCTATCCACTCGGAGGCCCACCCCTGTGTGTTCACCGAAATGGCCAAAATGGCCATTTCCAACATCCAAGCTGCCTTTCAAAAAACAAAAATTTACTCTGATGTAAGTAAATAATGGTCTGTGTTTCAAACTCCAATTATGATTCACCAAGGAGCATTTCGAAATACTTTGAAAAGGGTGGCATCTTTAGGAAGAGTGCCCATTCTCTCAAGGTGATTACTTTTCATTCACACAGTATGTTTGCCAAACCATCCTATGTCACTTTAAAGTTAATTATATGTGGCATATAATATAAGATGGACAGTCCTTTGTCATTTTGGCTTCAGATTCAACAAACATGTATTGAATGCCAGTTATGTGCTCGACACAATGTCACTTTCTTCCATGTTCATTTTCTTATGCAATTTTTTTGAGGCAATTAGTGTCACATCGTGAAAATAACTTGTTTTAGAGTCAGACAATCTCGACTGTCCATTTAGGCTCTGCCAACTGTGGGGCTTTGCAAGTTACTTGGTTAAGTATCTAAGCCTCAGTTTTATCATATAAAAATATAGAAATAACGACAGCTATCTCAGAAATGTGCTATAGAGAATTCGGTGACACTGCATCTAAAAGTACCCCCAAAATCACCATAATAAGTAGCAAATAAATGGTAACATTAGACATTATCTTCATTTAATAAGTGAGAAATAAACTGAGGTTCAAGGTAGTTAAAAGGTCATAGAGTTCTGCAATACCACACTTGGGTATCAACCACAAATCTTAATGTTTCCTGATAAAGGCTATAGGTCATAGGTGCATTTTAGGGGTACGTGGCCTTTAACCGTTCTCATTAAATTGTGTTAGGGTGTGATCAGTTACATTACTCAGTGTCTCTCTGTTCACCTTGCCTCATTGCCTGTGACTATGTGTCATTGACTGAATTGTCTTTTCATCTGTCCACTATAGAGAACTGCATTCCAAATCTGGGCTTCTCCTTAGGGTTTAATGATCGTAAACACATTCTTGATACCGCTTCTCTAGACTGAATGCTTCTCACTTCTTAACCTCTCTTCCCCTTGAATTCTATTTATTACCTCTGGTTCTTAAGACGCTTTTTCATAAACTTTCTGAAAAGGAGCTGGCCATCACCTCATATTAGCTCTTATCTTTAAATGGAAAAGCTATCTTTGGACTCCTCCTTTGCATAACAGAACAGGCATTCCCAGGAAAATCTTTTACATACACATCTTATTTGGAATAATCATTTGCTAAACCTTTCTAGAGGCAAAGCAAGAGCTGGTTCACTGCTGTCTTGTGACATAAGACATTGGAAAGGAGGAACTAAGAGCCAGTCCCCACGTACCATCAGGTGAGGCATGCAACAGTATTTATTTCATTTGCTTCTCCCAGTAAAGCTGGAAAATAGGTAGTGTTCCTCATGTTTTACTGTTGAATATGCAAAAGCACAGGCAGTGGCTTATTTGTGTGACCTCTCTCTCCCAAAGTGAGTAAATTGAAGGGGAGTCATGAAGAAGCTGAAACCTTTGCCATAGGTTAGCCAAGAATAAACATCAGAGAGGCTCCAAATTGGAGGTGTGTTACCAAGCCTCTCAATAGTATTTTTGGTGTGACTTAGCAAGTGTGTGGAACCATAAAAAAGAGCTTCTGTGTCCTGTAACAGACCCCATGGTCCCATCAGAGCTGCCTGCAGAGCTAGTCTGAGAACTCGAAATGCTGTGAATTAGCTCCAGTAAAAATGATGCTGTTTTTAATCAAAACCTCTGCAAGCCTTACTGAGCCGTTATTTAGATGAGTTTTTGTGTTTGTTTGTTTCCTTCTAGGACTTCTCAAGAAGAAAAGATAGAAAATGCTAATATTTATTGAGTACCTACTGTGTGCCATGCACTCTTCTAGCACTTTCATATGCATTAGGTATCGATCTTTGCAGGTATATCTTCCTGTTTTTAAATTGAGGAAACCATGTCTTTGAGAGTTTAAATAACTGGTTGGAGTCACCAAAGTTTCATAAGAGAGAAGCGATGTTCATGGTCAGGTGAGTGAGCTCTAGAGATGGGCAGGCTGGATTTGAAACTGTATTTCAACTGTGTGATGGGAACAAGTTCTGAAACCTCTTGAACCTCTAACCTACATCTGCAGGTATAAAGCAGGAGTAACAATGGGGATTGTGAGAATTAAATGAAATAATGCCTGTTGATGTGCTTAACACTTTCCCTGGAACACGTGTTTGAGAAACATGAACTACAGAGTGGGAAGTGGTGGTGGTAGTAATGTCAGGACCAGCATTTGTTTCAATTTGATTCCCAAGTTCCCATATGTCACACCACACAGTCTTCTAGAACAGGGTTCTGCAAACTGCAGCTCACAAGTCACATGCGGCTCTTTGGGTACGTTCTGTCTCAAAAGTTTGCCGGCCTCTGGAAGAGCCAATCCTGTCCCTCACAACAATTTAAAAATTATTCCAGAGCCATAAATGTATTTTTACATAATCACCATTATGCGAATAATATCCTTTAAAATTTTACAAATGAAACTATGATAGTTTTATTTTCATTTTCAATTTTACTTCAGAGCCTGTGGCTTGCGAGCCACAGTTTGCTGACCCCTGGCAGCTCTTTCATCTCAAAAGGTTGCCGACCCCTGTTCTAGAACAGCCATTTATCATCCTGGGAATTCTTTCTTTTCATAAACTAGGTATTACCTTCATAGAGGCAACTTCAGTCATCAGTAATTTGAAACTTGCTTAGACAGATGGCATATAGTCTCATATTAAATTTGTTAAGTTCTTCATCACTAAATCGTTTGCTTTATTAATTTTTTCTTTCTCTTGGTAAGTCTCCCCATAGGTTGAATTTCTTTAAGTCCTACTCTGAGTGAAAATGCAACACAGTAACTATTAATCAGAACTGAGGAAAAGATTACCTGGGGACACAGTGTTCAACATGATAGCAGAGCAAGGTGTACAAATAAAGCTTGTTAGCTCCAGTTAGCAGAGGACACTTTTCCACCTTTGGAAGATATAAGGATTGGTGGCACAGAAAGCCACATAGTGGACTTCTACAAAGAAAAAGACTGGTTCCTATGACACACTAGGGCATCATTTTCTTCCCTCATTCTCTATGTGTATTTTGTTCTCAACATCTCAGTAGAATACTGGCAAAAATATGAAGCCAAAGAACTGAGGTCTTCATGGCTAAAAAAAGGGTACATTTTGGAGTCCTAGGGCTTGAATTTGAGATCCAATTACAGCAACTATTAGCAGAATCATTTTCTCTACCCAAACTTCAGTTTTCTATAAAATGGAGGAAGATGGTAATTAAAATGTAAAAATTAATCCCAGTCCTTTTAGTCTCTCAGAAGTGTTGGAAACACCTCATGAAATGATAGACATGAAAATGGTTGGTGCTGATCCATTCAGTCAGTATATATTTATTGAGTACCTGCGTGTCAGATATAGTTAAGCTCTAAAATAGTATACAGAAAGAATGGTTTTTGCTGTGGTTGTGGTATTAGCAATTAATTGTTTCCCATTGAGCAGAGAATAACAGTTGAATATTCATCCTGGCACCTAAGTCCTATTTCTAGCTAATCTTCACATTGCAGGAAGAACATTTGGCCACACGTTAGGCCACTTGCTGTGCCTTGAACCTGCCAAGTCCAGGCACACCTCTCTGCACTTACGTCCAAGCTGCCATTTCTCCCTGAATGCTTCTCCCTTTCTTCCCCCGCCTCTTCTTCTTCCTTTTCTTCCTCTTCTTTCTCTTCCCCCTCTTCCTCCTCTTCTCCCTCCCCTTCCTCTTCTCCTTCTCCTTCTCCTTCTCCAGCTTCTTCTTGGTATAACACCTTTATTAATTCAAATCAAGACATCACATGTTCTAGCCCAACATGATGATGCAACATTCTTTGTAGCTGGAACTCAATAATCCGTTTCATTCCAATGATTCCTAGATGCTCTCTCCTGCTAATAGCCCATGGTATGTTCTGTTCAGAGCTTGCTGTGAATGATTTCATGCTCCTTCTCTCTGTTCAACATGCAAATCAAGGGATGTTCTCATATTCAGTGTATTTACTATTGTTGTTCTTATCTGCTGGGCCAGACAAGTTGGGGGTAGAGCGGGCTCTCTGACAACCTAGCTGCCCTGCCTGCCTCACGATAAAACCCTTCTTGAGAAGAACTCCCATTACCACCTTCTTCAAAGAGCCATTCTACCACGTACTCTTCCTCTTCCAATTCACAGTCATCTGAATCATCAGGAAGCACAATGTTCAATGCAGCATTTTTCTTCACATACACTGTTTTAGGATCTAAATATGCTCAGGGCCAGGCCACGTGTTTAATTTTCTATTCCTCAAGCCTTTCCTCGATCCCTTGTCATGCAGTCTGGTCATGACTCTTCATTTTCCAAGGGCATTAGTTCAGGGAATTTCTCCAGTGCTGCATCCTGCCACTGACTCACATCTCACTGGATGCCTGCATCACCTTTGTTAAACAGGGCCAACCAGGCAGCAGAGGGACGGCACCCTGAGGACAGCTGCTCTGCTCCCTCACTTCTTCTTCATCCAGCTCCCTACACCGCACTGACTTTTCCTCTGTTCCCTTTCTCCTTTCCAGTGATGACCCAGGGGACCCCTCCAGCTCTGCACCCTGCCACTGGCTCATATCATACTGTATGGCTCCATCAAGTTCGTCAAATTAAAAGAGGAGGGGGTGGCCCCCTGAGGGTAGCTGTTCCTCTGTCCCACTTCCTCCTCATCATAGAAGCCATGGTTCCCACTATTGTTGTCTGACTTCCTGTCCCCAATGCTAAGTGGGTTCTGACATCTAGACCGTAGGTTCAGGTCCTTAACTGCTTCCATGTTGGTGCACATGCCTTTCCTGCTGACATTTGTTGACATCTCCAGTACATTTCTGATTTCAGGGTATTATGGATCTCATCTGAATCTTCTATTTCATCTGGAGGTGGTAAGACTTAGGGAACAGCTTCGTATCCCTTACTTTGTTTACCTGTGTCCACCTCACTGGTTAATCCTGACTTTAACATCTTATTATGTCTTACATCATGACACTGCTTTGACTGGACAGCTCTCTTTTTCACCTTTATATGTAAAGAGGTCTTCACCCTCATGAGGGTCACTGAGCATACCCCTACTTTCGCATGAACTCTGTGAAACCCCATTGCACTGCACCTGCTGAGGTTCAGTCTGAGTCTCTTTTGTTTTCATTTGTCCCCCTTAGCCACTATAGTGCAGGAATTGTGCTGACTTGTAACACACAGGGGACATAGGGGCAATGGGGATTGAGGTACTAGGAAGCCCGGATACTCAGTAGGCACCACTGAACATGGAAAATGCAGGTTTCCTTTGCTGAATCCTGCCCCAGGAACCAAGAATGGATTATAGGCAGGAGTCTGGTACCAGAAACTTGGGTAAGGCTGCTAGGCCATGCCTTCCATGTAATAAAATGAGTCATTTTTCTCAGGATATGTGTTTACAGAAGAGTTCATTTTCCAGGCTACTCTAGTTGGAATTCTGCAACTGAGATTGTCTATATTGGCACACGGAGCTGTTTTAGCCTAAGCTCTCCCTTTTTCCTCACTATCCAAGCCAGTCTTATGGCCCAGATATTTGTATTGAGATATAAAACCCAGGTGAACTTAGCCCCGAAGCCCAACTTTTTTTTTTTTAATAACATATGCCATTTATTCTCAGGTCTTCTCAAACTTAATGTGTGTAAAACACCTGGGGACCTTGTTAAAATGCAGATTCTGGGGGACCTGTATTTCTAACAAGCTCCCAGGTGATGCTCATGCTGCCGTCCCATGGACCACACTTTAAGCAGCAAGGTCCTAGAATCCTGATTCGGGGTCTGAAATATCCATTGCCAATAGTGAACAACCACATTTTCTTAAATTAAAGTTTACTGGCAGATTCCTCTCCTCCAATAGACGTGAAAAGAGAAGTAACTGGTGGTTTTGACCAAGTAAGACACATCTGAACTTAGAGAATTCACGTAGCCTACTCGAGTCATTTTTTCATCTATAAAACAAGCACCAGGCCAGTTCCTTCCTTGATTTCCTCATGCTGTCCCCATGAGTGGCTTCAGTGCACCACATGCCTAACTGTGCTGTGCAGCCCTATTTTAGAAGAATTATTTTCCTTTCACTGATTTTGCTTTTCCTTTTATTTTTAAGTAATTTTGAATGCTTTATCTGTGGGGATTGTCATGGAACTAAAACCAATGTCAAGGGGTAAACAATGTTTTTTGGTGGTCAGACTCTCTGCTAAATTGAAAGTTAAATACTTCAAAATCAAGGCCTTCTAAAGGAAATAGATACCCCTGAGTGCCACCGATTATTGTCATCTCTCCTCAAGGGCCATGCATATGGTGCATTTCCTTCTGTCTCTATTTCATAAATTTGCATTTTGTCTCTCCCTCCTGGCATAGTAACAAGAGTACAGGCTTTGAAGCCAGACATATAGACGGCCATAAATACATGAATGTCATTGATCATCAGGGAAATGCAAATTAAAACCTCAGTGAGATATCATTTCACAGCTGTCAAAATGGCTGTCATCGATAAATCAACAAATCGTGTTGAGGATGATGTGGAGAAAAGGTTGAATGTAAGAATTGTTGATTTCAAGTAAGTTAGCCTCCCTGAAACAAAAATCTCCTAATCTGATTGATAATCTATAAAGTGGAATCAATAATTAATAATAATAATAATAATAACAAGAAGAAAAAGAAGGAGGAGGAGGGGGAGGAGGAGGAGGAGGAGGAGGAAGAGAAGAAGAAGAAATATAAAACTTAAAAAGTCTTTTGAAGGTCAAATTAGACCAGATATAGTTCCTGATTTGTAGTTGGGGCTTAGCAAATGTTAATTTTTCCCTCAGCCTATCCTTAGCCACCCTTCTCTTTCTGCTTCTTATCCTCATTGTTTTCTAAATTTATTATTCTTTATTGGACTTCTTTTACCTTAAATTCATCCAAAAATATGTCTGTGAATAAATGATGAATAGATGAAAGAATTAACTAGAGTTGTAAAAGTAATACTTTGTATTTTTATTTTGACATTCTACTCTACCTTTTCAAATCTCTGAAGCATTTTATTATTTTGGTCATATAAATTTTTATCCGATATATATTTTAGCCTTTCTTATGGACACATTTGCCTTTACCTATAGTTCTTGTGTTCTTATAGATTATCAATATGACTGAGAACTCCCTGAGGGAAAGGACTAGTTCCAATTTATCTCTGCATCAGCTGTGTCAAGCACAGTGCCTGGCATACACGATTTCCACAATAATGCTGTTGAATGACTGGATGAGGGAAGGAAAGGAGGAAGGAAGGAAGGAAGGAAGGAAGGAAGGAAGGAAGGAAGGAAGGAAGATAGGAAGGAAGGAAGGAAGGAAAGAAGGAAGGGAGGAAGGAAGGAAAGAAGGCTGTAAGGAAGGTAGGAAGGAAGGAAGGAAAGAAGGAAGAGAGAAAGGAAGGAAAGAAATGAAATGAATTTACTTTCCATAGCTTATCTCATGCAGTGCCTAGCACATAGTAGGTATGCAATACATATTCATTAAAGATATGCAATTATTAATGTAAGTCTTGGGTAGATTCCCAAATGCCAAGCAGATGATAAGATGTATTTGATTTGAGGGCTTGCAATGCCAAACTCAAAAAAATATAAATGGTGTTGAGAAAACTGGATAGACACAAAAGAATGAAACTGGATCACTTTCTTACACCATATACAAGCGCAAACTCAAAATGTATTAAAGACTTAAATGTAAGACCCAAAACCATAAAACGCCTACAAGAAAACATAGGCAGTAAACTCTTTGAAATCACTCTTAGCAATATTTTTTTGGATATGCCCCCTCGGGCAAGGAAAACATAAGAAAAAATAACCAAATAGGACTAAGTTAAACTAAAACGTTTTTACACAGTGAAGGAAACCATCAGCAAATGAAAAGACAACATAGTAAATGGGATAGGATATTCACAGATAAATCTGGCAAGGGGTTACATATCCAAAATATATAAAGAACACTTACAACTAGCTTAACACCAAAAAAACCCAAACAATTTTATTAAAAAATGGACAGAAGACCTGAATAGATGTTTCTCTAAAGAAGACATATAGATAGCCAATAGACGCATGAAAAGATGTTCAACATCACAGACATCAGAGAAATGCAAATTAAAACCACAATGAGATATCACCTCACAACTGTCAAAATGACTGTCCTCAGTACATCAACAAATAAGTGTTGGTGATGATGTAGAGAAAAGGTAAGGCTCTTGCACTGTTGGTGGGATTGTAAATTGGTGCAGCCCCCATGGAAAACAGTATAAAGATTCCTGAAAAATTTTAAAATAGAAGTACCATATTATCGAGCAATCCCACTTCAAGGGTATTTATCTAAAGAATTCAAAAACAAGTATATATGCACCCCTATGTTCATTGCAGAATTATTTGCCATAGCCAAGATATGGAAGCAATCTAAGTGTCCATCAATAGATGAATGGATAAAGAAGAGGTGGTACATATATACAATGGAATATTCTCAGCCATAAAAAGTATGAAACCTTGCCATCTGTGACAACATGGATGGACCTAAAGGGTATTATGCTGAGTGAAATAAGTCAGAAAGAGAAAGACAAATACTATATGATTTTACATATATGTGGAATGTAAAAAACAAAATAAATGAACAAACAAAACAGAAACAAACTCATAGATACAGAGAATATTTTGATGGTTGCCAGGTAGGAGGGAGTTTGGGAGTGTGGGTGAAAAAGGTGAACAGATTAAGATGTACAAATTCCAATTAAAAAAACAGTCATGGGGATGTAAAGTACAACATAGGGGATACAGTCAGCAATATTGTAATAACTATGTATGGGGTCAGGTGGGTACTAGACTTACCAAGGTGATCACTTTGCAAGTTATATAAATGTCTAATCACTATGCTGTACATCTAAAACTAATATAATATTGTATTTCACCTGTAATTGAAAAGAAAAAAAATTAAAAGAAACTAGCGAAAATGGAGAAAGAGAAGCCATCTCTTTCAGGGCAAAGACGTCAAGCTTTCATGTTAGTGTTGGCTGTGCCTCTGCAGGCTGATGGTTGCCAGGACAACAGTGGTGCCAAGCCATTATATCCACATAGTTTTCCATTGATAGTTGCTACAATGTGAACAAGTGTTGGCTTGCACTTTACACTTGCCTGGCTTGTAAATCTACCTTAATTAGATGTGCCGAGATTGAGGGGAAAAGTAATCTCCTTTTTCAAGACAACTGACAAGGAGATGAAGTGTTGTTTGGGCCTTTATTGTTATAATTTTGCTTGACAAAATTACTAGGAACTGTTTCCCCTCAATGCATAGCCTGCCATTGTTGACAGAACCCTAGTATTTATCCTCTGGGGGTGATATACTAAGTCAGGGGAAACTGATGAAATGTTTGGAGCCCTTTCTTGGAAACTGACCTGTTTTTTTTCAGGTGTAGTGAGGAGAGATGTGGCATTGGGGAGGACCCTGAAGTCCTGAGGAATTAGGAAGAGGGATAAGGGAGTTGATCACCTACTATGTGCAAGACATTGTGATGCCCTTTCTAATGTACATGGTCTTAGTCTTCCCAACATTCCTATAAGGCAGGTGTTAAAATTTCAAGGCTATACCTGAGAAAACTGGTTTTAAGAGTGAATTCCTCCTCCTCTTTTTTTTTATGTGTGTGTGTGTGTGTGTGTGTGTCTCAGGTTGAAATTAAGACATGTTAAAATGTGAAGTGAGGGCTCCTCGATGATAAATCGGTTCTTTATGTATTTCTGGCTTCACATGGGGTTTTGGACAAGTCACTTTCCCTCATCATTCTCATGCTGGCCTTCTGAAGGCATCTCAAAGCAGTCCATGCCTTCCAGCACTGACAGCTCTGCTAATATTTATTTATTTATTTAATTTTTTTTATTGTTAGTTTCCGGTGTACAGAACAATGCAATAGTTATCCTTTTCACCCTCACAAAGTAACAACCCCCCTATCCCCATGTATTGCCCTCCCACCCCCTCTGCTAATATTTAAACACAGTTACCTCAGTTTAGAAAACGTTTACAAAGAGACTGCCAGGTTCTAGGTACAGTGTTAGGTACTAAAAAGATAGATGAATAACTTGCGCCATTATTTTATAGAAGCTTACCACTTAGACTCTACACTCTAGGAGAAACCATTAAAACAGATGCATTCAATTAGATGGAGTCTGTTAAAAAGAAGTCTGCATGTGTGCTGTTAATTATGGAGCGGAAGAGGAAGGACTTTTTAGGAAAGCGGAAACGTCAAGACAAGATAAATTATATTGAGGTAAAGGGCCAGCGCAGGCCCAGGGCAGTGAAATAGTGTGCCAAGGATGGAGAAGTGCAGACCGTTGAGAGCAACAGGTGACACTGGAGATGCTGGAGAACATGATAATGGAGAAAGGGGGCTGGTGAGGCGTGATAAGGAGCATGGACCCAGAGATGGGAGAGATTGATCTTCTTTATGGTGGTGACTCTCAAATAGCATCCTTTCATGGCCAGTATTGACAAACTTTCTGGAAAGGGCCAGGAAGTAAATATTTCAGGCTTTGCAGACCTCATTCTTCACGTATAGATGTACAAAAACAGGCTGCAGGCCACATTTTGCTCACAGGCCGTAGTTTGCTAAAGCCTGATTTATGATGGGATGTCCAGTTAATCACAATTCTGGCCAACTATCTTTGATTTGTCCGTTTTTCTCTTAAAATGTAATGCTTAGTTAAGATCAATATATATTATCTCATTTAATCTGCACAACAGTCTACAAAGGGTGCCAAAAAAATGCATACACATATTAAGAAAGGAAAACTCCATTAAAACTGTAATACTCAATATATACCAATAACAAAAGATAAATACAAGTCACTTTTGACTTCTTCTATTACTCAAAGTAATTACCATCAGCATTGAGACACTTCTGATTATGGCAAACTATGGCTTGAGCAACATTGAACAAAGTGTCCAGTTGTATACATTTTTTGGCACCCTGCATATAAAGACCATCTATTTTTACATAAGTGTAAATGTATATGTAAATATACCTGGTTGATTGGATTTTAGCCAGGAACAAAATCACTCATTTATTTTTTTACTTCAGCTGTATTATGTCTTTCAATAACAATCTTATAGAATTGCTGTGCTATTGAATGCAACTCATTCACCCATTTATTAAACATGCTGAATGTTCACTTTGAACCATGTCTGAACACTATCCTAGGTTCCTAACAACTCATGGTCTGGAGAGGAAACAGACAAATAAGCATATGATAACAATGTAATGTGATGTTAACTACCTACCAACAAGGACTGCACGAGGCTCTGCAGGACTCAGAACCCAACACCACCCTGTGGCCCACTGGACCCCTGAATGATGTGGCCCCAGCCTATTTCTCCAGCCCCTTCCACTATTGCCTACCGCTGTCTTCCCCTGCGTCCTCATTCTCCCCCACTACACATGCTTTGTTTTGGTTCACATTCTCCTGGGTTTTTTCTCAGGATCTGAGCAAATGTTCCTCCTCTGCCAGGAACTCCTCCCCAACTCTTCACATGTTGCCTCCTTCTCATTGTCATTTCAGCCTAAGTGTCATTTCCTCAGAGTGCCCCTGAACCATCCACTGGCCTGTTGTCCTCAATTTCCTCCATTCTAGCATCTTCATCATTTCCTTCTTAGGACATACTCAGTATATAATTGTACATCATCCCCTTAGTCTGCAAGCTTCATGCAGAGACCATGCCTATGTTCATCCCTGTTTGCACAACACCCAGCAAAGTGGACTGTTAGAAAGGGCTTTGTAAATATGTGCTCAATAGAGAAAACTCAGGAAAGATGATAGGTATGTGGGTTGAATCTTACCAGCTCACCTGAGGGACAAAGAGAAATCAGCAGTGGTTGAGTATCATGATTTGGAGGCAAGCATACAAATGTAGGAAACATTCAGATTTGGTTGCAAATCTGTTTTGCTCCATACCAGCTTATATGAACTTGAGCAAATCATCTCAATTTTATGGCCCGTATTATCATCAATCATGAGATGGAGATAATAGCACCTAATTGTAAGATAGTCATGAAGAGTAAACCTAAGATATTCAAAGCATGTGGTAAATAAAAATAAACAGTATTATCATGTGTATCTTTGGATGTGATAAGGAGCATCATGAATAACGCAGACTGAAAATGTTTCGGCACAGTGGGTCCTCACATCTCAGCCTGAGAGTGAGAGACAGTGGTCTGACCCCAAGCACTAGGCTGCTGTGAGGAAAATTGAATTGTTGCAAAGTCTTTGGAAGTACAAAGTGCCTACAGCAAGTTTTTGAAGGTCAAAGATTTCCAGTTTCTTTTTCACAGCATCCAGAGGGTATAAAAATAATGGTTACTCCATGTCTTAGGCACTTGTCTAAATGCTGTACATATATTAGGTCTTCAGAAAAGCCATGATGCATGTTTGCAACAGATGGCACTAGTTCATTTTTGGAAGTACTAGAGTCATTCGCATCTATCTTATTGCTATGTCATTTGACAGTTGCTTCATTCTAAAAAAAATTGAGCGATTTGGTTGAGTTTTGGAGATTTTATAACAAGTTGAAGATGGAAGACCAAACTGTATTTTTGCCATACTTTACTGTTTTACTTCCATAAAGGGAAGAACGCGTGTCAGGCTTGTGAAAAGTTGCATAAAGTTTATGTGACAATGCTCTACAAGAATGTCAGTGCCAACGATGGTTCATGAAATTCTGTGCTGGTGATTTTGGTCTCAATGACGCTCCTCAGTCAGGGAGGCCCACCAAGGTTGATGATGACAAAATAAAGGCATTGATCGAGTCAAACCCACATTTCATGACACGAAAATTGCAGAAACATCGAACATCCATCATTCAAGTGTTCACGAACACCTGAAGAAGCTGGGATACATAAGCAAGCTCAATATTTGGGTTCCGCATGAACTCAAAGAAGTTCATTTGATGGCATGTATAAACATCTGCAATGTGCTCATTAAACGTGAGGAAAGCCATCCTTTTTTGAAGCGACTGATAACTGGTGATGAGAAGTCGGTTGTTTACAACAATGTTATGCGCAAATTATCTTGGTCCCACGTGATGATTCGCCTCAAGCGACATCAAAAGCAGACATTCATCAGAGGAAGGTTATGCTCTCAGTGTGGTGGGATTTTAAAGGTGTCATGTTTTTCGAGCTCCTACCAAGGAACCAAACAATCAGTTCGAATGTATACGGTCGGCAATTGGACAGTTTGAACAAATCCATCATTTGCTTGCTAAGAGCTTGCTAATTGTAAAGGGGTTGTGTTCCATCACGACAAAGAGAGACACACACAAGTTTGATCACCCGTCAAAAATTATTGGAGCTTGGGTGGGATGTGTTGCCACACCCACCATACTTGCCTGACCTTGCACCGTCAGACTTCCACTTGTTCCGCTCTCTTTAAAACTCCTTGCATGGTGTAACGTTTAATTCAGATGAGGCTGTAAATCAGCACCTAGTTCAGTTTTTTGCAAATAAAGACAGGTCCTTCTATGAACAAGGAATTATGAAGCTCACTGAAAGATGGCAAAAGGTTATCAAACAAAACAGGCAATATATCATTGATTGATCTTTGTCCTTTATATAAATAAATGACCTTTCAAAAACAGACAAAATACATCATGACTTTTACAAAGACCCAATAGTAGCTCATTTAGCTTCACAACTCTGAAATATTATTTCCCTGGCTCTACAGAAGAGGCAACTGAGACACAGAGATGTTAAGAAACTTGCTCAAGATCACAGAACGAGTCAGTGACAAAGCTGGGACTTCAAACCTAGCATCATGACATCACTTTTATCCAGTGAGCTCTACAGCCTATACATGGCAGAAAGCCCTGTGGAATTTGAAGTTACATATATGAGTGTAAATCCTTACTCCACCTCTTACTAATCCCATGGCCTTGCACAAGATTATTAATCTTCCTGAGCCTACATTTCCTCATTTAAAAGATGGGAAAACAATGTTATCTCCTTTGAAGCAGGTAGTGGCATTTAAATACACCAAGGTATGTAGTTGGTAGGTGCCAGCTTTGTAGCTGGTGCTCACAAGAAGGTGCTTAAAGTGACTAGTCACAGTTGTACTAAAATCCACCCATGGGTCTTGACATGGTTGAGATTTTACAAGCTGTGATGGCTTTTAATTGAGAAATATGCATCCATGACAGGTAATCAATATGCTCATTTGGCAGCCAGGTTCCACATGAAATAAAGCTAAACGATGATGCAATTAGAATATACAAACAAATCCCCCTGCAGAAGCCGAATAGACTTGACTGCCTTCTCCATCCTAATCATGTGGCCGTTTGGAATGCATCTGGAAGACATTTTTCTCGGTAAATGTGGACCCAGCCAAATAATGGGTCTTCTTTCCCTCATCAGCTGTTTACTTTACCTGCAGTCTCCTTGGAGCCCAGTTTCCCTCCGTCCAAGGATAGACGGCACGTCCACGCGTAGGCCTGATTCCCTAAGTGTGAAGGACATGCTGCACACCTCGCTGACAAACATAGTCCCCTGAAATTCACTTTGTCATTTCTTTTCTACTTGTCAGACAGGATGACAATGGCTGGCAATTTTTTAATGGGGAAACAGTTCAGGAGACAGGTTCTCTACAGTCTCTGGCAAATCTTTCTAAAAAAGAAAAGAAAAATCCTCCTCTTCCCCTTTATCAGAGTGTGTGAATTGCTAAACGACAAGGCTGTCTTTGTGGTCACCCTCACACTAACCTTCTCCAATGTTCTCCTCCAGTATTCACAACTGCAGTGTATTAATGTTAAAATGCATCGTAACTGCCACATGCCAGGGAGCATCATCAATTGCAACCTCGAACAATGTTTTAGTTGCTTTTGGTTGAAATCCTAGATCTTCTACATATGAGCTCTGTGTCTCGGGCAGCTAATGTTAATCCTGGTGCCTCAATGTCCTCGTTTATCCAGAGGATAACTACAGTACCTGGCATGTAGTTTGATGGGAAGACTAAGTGGGATAACATTTAGTTATATGACATCACTGCAGGCATATAATAAGCTCATAATGCATACTAGCTATTGTTATTTTTACCACCCTACATTCTGAGTCAAATATCAGAAATGAGACTAATGCAGGTCAATTCATTTTTCTGTATAGTAATTTCTGGATTTCTGGTAGGCTTGGGTATTGTAAAGAACATGGGCTTTAGACAGATAAACTTGGATTCAGAGTTTAAATCTCACTTCGGTGTGACTTTGGGTAAGTTATCAACCCTCTTTGGACAGCAGTCTCCTCACTTGTAAGCTCTTTACAAAGTGAATGTAAATATAAATCTCTCCTCCCAGAAATTGGGAGTTTTAGCTTAAGCTAAAGCAAGCAAACCTGTGAGTATGTTAGAGTCCACAACTGTCAAGTATCCATGAAGATCTTGACACTAACCAGCATGATCTAAAATTCCTTCCAAAGCCAGTCATAGGGCCAGAAAACTGGAAAGGGCCTCTCGGTATCATCTCGTCTACTGCGTGCATTTTACAGAGAAGAAAACCCAAGTTTCAAGGAAGTTAAGTGACACATCTGAAATGACACAGCTAGGAAAAGGCTGCACCCAAGAGGAGACCCCAGTGACCCTACAATGATCAGCATTCTGTCTTAGTCTGTCACAGCACAACAGAAGAGCAAAATAAGCAAAGCAGTGAGTTCAAATTATAAATAAAGGTTGGAGGAAAGGAAGGCGAGGTGGGGGAATTGAGTGTGTGACATCATATGGAGCACACCACAGCCCCCAGTGGTGCAGAGTGGTGAAGCCAGGGTGATGCGGCGGTGAAGGCGGGGCTGAGGTGAGACTGCACAGACTGGAATCCCCGCTCTACTACCTTCGTGTTGTGCCATCTGAAAAAAAGGGATTTAGCTTCCCCAGGCCTCATATATATATATATTTTTGTTACCTTGTCTGTATGGCTGTTGTGAGGGCTAAAGAGATGATTAGTATAAAATTATTAGTACAGGACCAAATGCACGGAGAACATTTAATACATTTAGCTGTTCTTATTAGTAAATGTGAAGTTGACTGTCATATTTTTTTCTCCCATATTTAAGGCAGCTATTTTGAAGTCACTGAGATTTCTTTTCTTTCTTTTTTTTTTTTTTTTTTCGGTGTAATGCCATGAAGCTAATGCTGTGTTGGAAGCAAAGGGAGGCAACAAGCACTAACGCATATGCACGGCCTGCTATGTGTAGGGCACTGTGGGTAGAACCGTGCATGTCTTCCACGCAGTCCTTCTCACAGGCCTGTGGAGTAGGCAGGTAATGCTGCCCTCACTTTACTGATGAGGAAAACAAAATTCTGAGCCAGGAAGTCATTTGGCCAAGGCATGTCTGATGCAAAAACCTCTTTCTTCTCCCTTCCAAGATAGGGTCCCTGCCCCCAAAGAATGCAGTAAATACAGGTCTATAGAACCAGCTACTATTCCCAGAAATCTTTGAAAGAAAGACCCAAGAAAACCATCTATTGTTACTAGTTTTCTTAGTTTTTAGGCAAACTGTCGCTGTTAGCTCTCTTATACCATTTCCATGAAGAAGTTTTTCTTCATTTCCCATTCTTTTATTCTCTTATATAAACTATGAATTACCAGATTTAAAAGTAGGCAGTCTCTGAGTTTGCATGTCTTCTGTGTTTTCTCATTCCCAGGATGAATAATGTTGATGCTCACAAGACAGCTTGAGCTGCAATGTTCTTCTTGAACATTGATGAAAGTGTCTAATTAAGGTTAATAAATATACACGATGCACGACGTGCGTGCGCTTGTGTGTGTATGGTTAAGTTTTCTCATACTTATTCTATACTCAAGTGCTTGTGGTTTGCAGAAACATGTTGGTGTGCAGGGGGGGGAGGGGAAGAGCAATAACTAGTGTTATTTTCCTTTTTGCTTTTGTCTTGAACAAAATCCTGTGGAATACAAAGTGGCATTCTCAACAGACTTCTGTCAGCAGGGTCCATCACAGTTGGTAGTGGTGACTGATATTAAATGTGCAGGTTTCCTTGGCTTGAATAAATCAGTTTTCTTCCTTGTGAAGCATTCTTTCTAATCTTTGGAGAAGTCCAAAGGAGAGGACTGAACTTTTATTTGCAATGTAAAGGGAAGGTCTGGCAGATAGAAAATTCTTACAGATCAGATTCCGTCTGTGTAAGCTGATAAAATAGACGATAATGGAACACTGGAAGGGCTGTATTTAAGGAAACTTAAGTAAATTGTTTAGTATATGGGAGGAATAACTTTCCCCCTGCCCTTAGGTTTAGTGTGTGAGATTTGCAAATTAAAATGACAAAAAACAGATTAACAGGAGAAAAAGTTTATTTATACACACAAAGCTCATATATAGGAGAGTGCTCAGTGATGAGTAATTCGAAGCAGTGGTTCAATTTGGGGGCTTCTATACCTAACTTACTAGGGGAATGAGAGAGGGGAGAAAAGGCTCCTACGGGAAGAACAAATAGGTTTCTTTTGGAAAGACAAATGGGTTTTTCAGGAAAACAAATAAAGGACAAGAAAGTTTGTGATACTGTTTGTCTATCAGTATGAGTGGTCTTTCTATCATCTTCAGGCCTTGAAGCTCCCCGGGAGAGGGGATTTGGTAGATTTACTCTTGGTCTGTCTCCTGGAAGCAGACATACCTAAAGAGGGATTTTATGGTGCGCCTCATTTTTTAGAAGTCTCTGCTCTATTCTCTTTCTTCCCTTATTCTGTCAGATAAGGGAAGCTCAGAGAAGGCTTATTTCTGCATTTGTTGAATCTCAAATGTCTTCAGCTTAAAATAATCTTTATAGCAACTCAGGAGTTCCGAGTGGGTCCCAAATTGGCCATTAGAAGATATTCCTGCATTTGTCTTTTTCTGTGTTAACATTTTACAGCCTGTTATCTTTTTAGCTTACAGTGACCAATATTTAGCAGGGCATGTGTGTATGTGAAAATACAATGTCATATTTTAACAGGAAGTCATGAGCATTATGGGGTATTCTCTGCTTTTTCACATGTCAGTCCTTGATTTAGACCACAGCTCTAGGAGAGCGAATTCCCAAGGAGACTATGGTGTGTCCTTGTGATGGTGATGCTCTTTCAAGCTACAAAGAAGAAAGAGTTATTTAAGTCACATCCACTGATGAGGAATTACTTTAAAAGCACCTGGGGGCCGGGGAAACAGAAGAAACCATACAAGCAATAACATAGTCAGGTTTCATGGATGACATTCAGCATATAACAGTGACCCACAGGTAGAGGCCAGACTGCTTCATCTTGCCATCCCTTTATAGCTGCTGAGAATGACCTCTGACTGTAATCAGTCCCGCGTACTTAAAACTCAGAGAGAGAAGAGCCATGCTGTCTACTCCCACTACTACGGCTGCCTCTGCTTCTGTTGGTCTGAGGGCTTCTGTGCCATGCTGACGTGCACCGAACATCCATATCCCAATGTAGAAGGATCACACTGAGTTGGTTTGTGACTGTCCATTATATAACATTCGAGTGGGGAGAGTCTCTGTGTAACACATCCTTAGGTCCCCTTATGTCTAACACACAGCTGTTTGTCAATAGCTGTTGTGCAAATACATGGTGCAATGAGTTGCGGTCAGAGTGACAAGTCCACATGGCTTAAACATGACCATAAAAAACAAACAGTCTCTGGCCTCTTCCTCAGATAGGGGCTGTGGGAATTCAGGCACCTGTAGAAGAACGCCCATTCTCGGGGATGTTGGGTTTCTGGCCTGATCCGACTATTGACTGGTGGTTCCCCATGCATTGCAGCATCCGTCCAAAAAGCAGAATGGCAGAATTTCCTCGGTTTATATGTGAGGCTATGACTGAAACCTGTTTGGACCAGTCCAACAGAAAGTCTGCTGTTTGAATAGGACAGCACAAACTTAGATCATAAAGAATGAAAGGCAAGCTACAAGTCGATGTTCTAAGGAGCGATCTAAGGGACAACCTCAGGAAAGGGAGGGGCACTGGTGAGGGAACCAAAAGGAGGTGCTCGAGAGGAGAGAGGCCCAGGGAGTGGGGTGTAGATGATCCCATGCTTTCCCGTAAGATTAGCTTCCAGAAGAGACTCTGGCTTTCTCTGGCGAGACCTGGAAGGAACAATGAGACGCCCTCTCCAACAGCGCAGAGGTCCAGCGTCTGAGAGCAGCCAGTGAAAGGGACTTCAATACAACCCTGGATTCACGCGCTGCAAAGGATCAGAGAGTGGGTCAAAACAGGGGAGACCTAAGCAGGAAGCACTAGAGAGAGAGTGAGTCAGGAACTGAGTGAGTTGCTCGAAGGAAAGGTGTCCCGATGTCCCTCCCCTCCCTCTATCCAACCTTGTACCGACTTGGAACCATCTAAGGCAGCAAACACTGCTGTTTCTCCACTTGTTCAAAGTATTTTTCTATAAAAATAAAATAATACCAGATGTTTTCTTTCGCAGAGAAAAATAAGTTAATGGATAAAATTTTCTCATTTTGCAATTTCACTCCCCCTGTTTTCTCTTGAACCTTTGGGACCTGCTCTTGTATGGCCTTCCACGTGTACCTGCCAATGACTAAATTAATGAAAAAGTCGCAAATGATGTTAATGGAAAGACTCCGAATTAGGTGACCAAGCTTAGGTCATGATGTATTTTTAATGATTTGAATTGCCTTGCTCTGGTTTTCTGTGGCATTTATGCATGGCAATCTAGTCACATTTTCTGCTCATAAAAGTCTTACCTAGTTCAGATACTGGGATTGACTGTGTTTTTTGTACTGGGGCTGTGTAATGATCATGGTGTGCTGTGACTTCCAGGTGTCCTGCCACCTGGATGACATACAGAACCACTGTTCAGGGTCATAGTTTCCATATGTGACTCCCACATGTGGATAGAACATTTGTTATTGTTGATTGGATTTCCCAGAACCTCTTTCTACAGCACTTCATTAAGAGTTCTCTCATGCAAGAGGATATACAGAGGGCGCCAAAAAAAATGTACACTCACTTTAAGAAAGGAAAAAAAAACTGTGTTAAAATTGTAATACTCAATATATACCAATTACAAAAGATGAATACAAGCCATGTGTATACATTTTTTTTTTGGTATTTGCCCTATTAACAGGCAGAGAGTTGAGGTTTGCAATGTCATAGCCTATAGATAACCCAAGGCCACAGGGACATCTGGAAAAGCCAAGGAAATGTCAACTCGATGAGTTGCCCAGGATGTTGAAAAGATAAGTCCCTTTTTGGGAAACTATCCCAGAATGACCTACCTGCACTGCCCTTATAAAACAGAGGCTAAAAACACTTCATGACCAGTTGACTAAGCCTAGAAAAGGAACCAGAGAACTGGTCAAAACCATTTACTGAGTACCTGCTGTTTGCCTTATAAATAAGTTCAGCTGAGGAGGAATGTCTCTAGGCTGATCTTTTGAATCATTGGAGCCAGTTTATGGAAGGACCCAAGATATGAATAATGTCAAGAAGCCTGCAAATTAACAGACTTGGGTAAGCGTTCTCCACCACAGAAATCTGGGTGGTGAAATCCACGTCTGGATTTCATCTCAGGCAAGCTGCAAGGCTAATGCCAGAAATCAGTTTTCAAAAGCCTGGCTAGAAAGAGAGAAATTTTATTTGGGTAGCCATACCATGGAACTCCAAGACAGGGTCCGTGAGAGGTGGCCAGGTGTTAAGCAACATAAAGCAAATATAAATGCTAAGCCCAAGGGGTAAGACTTCCCTTTAGAAGGCAGGAAGAGGAGGCAGGGCCAAGGGTGAGAAATAAAGTGTCTAACATTTATGGAGCACTTACCATTTAAGTACCAAGCACTGTCTCATATTTAAACATACCGACTCATTTAAATGTGAATGGTGCTGATATCGTCCCCATCTTGCAGATGAGAAAACTGAGGCACAGAGAGTTTCAGGAGCTTTCACAAGGTCAAACATGCATAAGTAGGAAGCTGTGGAACTGGGGTTTGAACTCAGGTCATATGGCTCCAGAACCCATTTTCCCAATGGCCACACTACATTGGCTGCGTAACTTCAAGGGAAATGGTTTAGACCTGGCCTTGAACAAACAAGGAGGATCCAGGACGATTCTCCCAAACAAAATCAAGTCTTTAATTTGCCTCTATAGCCCTGTGTGTGTGGTCAGTAAGTATCAGGCAGGCTTGGTGTTAGAGCAGGGGGCAGAGAGCTCTGGGAGAATCATCCAGTGGTTAGGAATTCTCTGGCAATGACCTGTTGCAAATTTGGAACTTATCACAGTGCTGAGTACATGTTTAGTGTGAGGTGCCCTTTCTGAAAATCCCTTCCCTATTTGCATTTCCTGCCACTGGAGTATCATTCAGGAAGTGTGACTGTAAGTCAGTCCTAACAGATACATTCAAGGGTAGCATCTACTTGGTTCAGACAGCAGCTGAGCCACACCTGTCTGCCAACATCGGGGTATTCATCTGCACTGAGCTGATGCCAGCCCAGTGGCCCCAATACTGACAAACAGAATCCATGATTCAATCACCTCTGAGTTGGCGCCAGGTGTCCTCAGCCTTCAATTGCATTTCCTGGCCTTGTCTGAGCACAGGGTTGGCTGAGGTGACCCTCTCTCACTCTTATGAAATAGAAAGCCTCACAAATCTTTCTCTCCGGACTTTCTCCTAGGAGACCATCCAGCTCCTGAGATGCTCTATGAGAGTGATTGCAACTCTTGTCCTATAAGAAAAGGCTTTTGGTATTGTAGCTTGCAAGCAAAACTCTAAAACAAGACTAGGGAAATACCACTCCTTCCCTAACTAGCACCGCTTCTGTGTTTGAAGGACCAAATAGCCCTTTCTGCCACTCTTCCATGCAAGGTCCCCCCTTCCCTCCTCAGCACGCTAGCAAGCAATCTCTTTAGCCCAGAGTTGTCAGGAAAGCACTGGCTGACAGGCTATGTTATTGCTTCTGATCCCATTGGTCACATCGTGTAACATCTTAACTCCTAGCCTAATTCGATGGATGCAGCTTGACAGGGCGTAGAAAGGATGCTGGTCCAGCTCCCTCGAGCTGTGTTTCAGACCCCACCTCCCTGCAGGCTGCTAAGAGACCCGCACAGCATTCAAAGCACTTCAGGACGCACTGCTCAGTCAAAATATGTGCAAGGGCAGCAGCCTGTCCCTAACTGTAGGGCTAGGTCCCTAAGAACGTGGCCATTCTTGACTAGTTATTTAAAGGTTCAAGATGTTGTCACTATTAGAAAAAGTAATGTTTAGGGAACTTAGGTTGCAATGACCCTCAGGAGCACTTTAAATGCCTTTTAATGTTCAATAAAATCCATAAAAATGCATGTTCAATACAGAGAATGTCAATGACATCTTACATATCTTCAGTTTAAAAGGGAAGGATGGAACCGTTCAACTGTCTGCACCACCTCTTCCTCGGGAGAAACTTTTAGCCTCTATTTATTTTACTTTGTTGTAGACAAGTGTATGCTAAGAGGAATTTAGTTTTCCTGTGTCTGGTCCTGCATTTAGATATTCAGGGCCTTTCTGATTTTATAGCCCAGCATGGATTACGTTGGCCTCCTGGGTCCCATCTATGTGCTCAAGATGCAGGTTCAAAGCACGTGCTCTCAGCTCCTGTACAACCTCAGGAGTCTCCTCCTGTGCCCTGAAGGTGCCAGGGGAAAAGTTTACATTCAGTTCCCGTTCTCTCTCTCAATGCTGAAAAACACCATCATTCTTGTTCTGCCCCCAGATTAACTCTTTAATTTTTTTGTCTAGCCCAGCACTTAATTATTTCCAAATAATTAAGCTCTGGAGTCATAGAGATCTAAGTTTGAGTCCTGTCTCTGACAGTTACTAGTTGTAAATTCTTGGACAAGTTACTTAACTACAGATAGTGTCAGTTTTGGCATCTGTAAAATGGGGAAATACTACTACAGTTCCATTGGATGGCTGGAAGAATTAAGGGGCATAATGCATACAAAGTGTTTAGCACAATGTTGGACCCACAGGATACACTCAGAGCTAATCATTTCTAGGAGTCATGGTTGTCATGATGACAAGCGTGGGCTTTGGAATGAGACACATCCAAGTTTATTTTCCAGATCTAGCACCTACTACCCTTAAGGCCTTGAGCAAGCTTGCTTCTGTGAACCTAGCTTTCCTCATCTGTAACAGGGGGATAATAGTACAGTGAGCTCTGCAATAACAGGATAAGTGGGGCATAAAAATGCAATTACATAAAACAAGGAATTGCACTGATAAAATAACTGGTGTGAGCCTTTATGGTCTGCTGGTCAGAAGCTTGAGGAGTCCATCTGGGCAATCTAAATACATCCAGATCCTGACTGTGATTTGGCGCCCTCTGGTGGCGGAAGTCCATTGCAGCTTAAATATTAATGGAGGCTTTTTTTTTGCATTCTGTGGTTCACTGCAATTCCCTACACCTAGATGTGGCCTGTCTGGTCTCAAAGTGTAGGGCCAAGAGAAAACTGGAGATTCAAGGACCCATCTTCAGCCTCCCTAATTCCCGCACAGGGTTGATAGATACATTTCAATGCCCAATCTGGCCTCCATCTGTAGAACATAAAAACTTTATCCAACCTCTGTGTCTGTCTGAAAATTGGTTTGGGCAGAGTAGGAGAGCTAATTATCAATCATATTATATGGAATTGTGTTACCATGGGATATTTTTCTATCTTTAAATTTTTGTGATATTAAATGATATTATACATTAAATTTCACTGTCTCTGCCTGTTTGGGCTGCTATAACAAAATACCATAGACTGGTATATAAACAACAGAATTTATTTCTCACAGTGCTGGAAGCTGGTACCTCCAAGATCAGGGTGCAAGCATGCTCGGGTGAGGGCCATATTCCTGGTTCACAGCTGATGTCTTCTCACTGTGTCCTCGCATGGTGGAAGGGGCTAGGGATCTCTTTGGAGACTATTTTATAAAGCACCAATTCCTTTCATGAAGGTTCCACCTTCATGACTTAATGTACCTCCCAAAGTCCTACCTACTAATACCATCACTTTCAGGGGTTATTATTTCAACATGAGTTTTGGGGGACACAAACATTCAGACCATAGCATGCACTTAGCACAGTTCCTGGCATAGTCTTAGTAAATCATAAGAAATGTTATTATTAATAAAGATATAACACATAAGCTGAAACAGAAGCTCTTTAGGTTTCCAGGAAAATATAAAGAAGTAAACAGACATAAACCAGAATTGCATTTAATAAGAACTCCAAGTTGGGAAGAGATTATTGTAATTCTATAATATCAGAAATCATGAAATTGACCACCTAAAATAAATATGTCTGCAGGTCATGAGGCAGTTTTTAATTAAATACATATAATCAGCCCATAGAATTTTTTTTGCTTCATGAGCCTGACAGCATGGACACCTCTCTGACCATCACACACTCCTATGGCAGAACTTGGGTGACTCCTTGTTATGTACAATATTTAAGGTTCAATGTTCCTTTTAATAGAATTTCATCTGCAAGTAACTGTGCAATTTCCTCATGTCTACATGTCCTGGATGAGCCCGGACTGGCAAAGAAGAAGTAACAGCTAGGAAAATGGTGAAAATATCTCCCATTGTAGTCTACAAAATCTGTCTTCATCAAAAGGGGCTGGTACTGTACTGGGTTTCCTAGGACACATTTTCTTTTGGTGCTCAGGGCTCAACCATTGTAACATACTCATTAAATTATTTTTTGAGTAGTAGTTTTAATTCCATTCCATAACCTTATGCTATGCTTTATGCTAAATTCTGAAAGCAGAAGACTAAAAGATATGACTGGTACTTAATTTCAAGGAGTTCACAGTTTAAATGAAAAAAAACAACAAACAAACAAAAAACAGACAAATAAGCAAACAGTAATAATACAAAGCAGGGGACAGGTTGGAGAGAAAAGAGCTTAAAGCCAGAAAGGGCAGCAGGAAGTTCCTGCAACATTCTAAATGAGAGGAGGGAGGCGGGTGCTGGGCGAGGGCACTGCTCCCGAAATGGGGCAGGAAGAAGAAATACCTCAGCAAAGAAACTCCGGACATCAAAGCTCTAAGAGAGGAGCATCTCTGAATTACACAAATCAAAATGGTGGCATTTCTCCCACTATCACATCAATTTCCAAGGAGTTTGTGCCCCAGTCATTTATTTCAGCGCCTTTTAAGGCGCCTGTGGTGA
>NW_017732108.1:785127-811996 GCF_001890085.2 Hipposideros armiger | reverse complement strand
GAGCTGGGAAAGCTGGGGATGGTTGGTCCCATCGCCAGCTGATAGGAAATCAGGTTGTAAGCCCTATTTGTTTGCCACTGTCTCCATGATGTGACATCAGGAGGTGATGGCTGCAGTTATGGGGAGACATTTGGCCCAATGATGTTCATAAATATACTCTGTTAGGCAGTTATGTCAAATCCGCCTGCTTTTCTCTCCCTCTCTGAGAGCAGGCTGCTTTTCAGCAGTTTGATTTCTCTCTCTGACAGGACAACGCTGACCGAGCGTCGGAACCCAGGTGTGAGGCATGTTTGTTCAATGTTCCATCTACCTGCAGTATTTGTGTAGGGGAAAAAGGCTAGATGGAAGGTGGAGGGGGCCCCTGGAGGAATTCTAACCCTGTAAGACAGCATTTGCATCTGAGCTGAACACCGAGCCTGGCCGACATGGAGGGGCAGCATTCAAGGCTGGCAGGAACGGAGAGCTGACTACTGAAGGATTGGGAAATATCTTTTCCTTGTAGGTTGGGACCTTGCTTTTCTGATTGGCAGAGATGTTGGGTTCATTCTTCTTGGGGTTCATTGAGAACTCTGGAGAAGAGGACATACAGTGAGATTAAATGATCGGGTTGTGTATCTCTAGATCCTCTGAGCTTCGCTTTCTCTGTGAGATGATTGCACTACTGTTCACCTGGCAAGTTTGCTATAAGACAAACTAATATGAGATGTTTCTAGCCCACCAGCTTCAGGCATTAACTAACCTAGGGGTTAGTCCTCAAGGATGTCATTCCCTCCATACCTCTACCCTTCTCTCTGTTAATGCCTGGTGCATGAGAGATGGCAGTTCAGTCCCAGCACACACAGGCTCCATAACGAAACCTGCTATGCATTAAATGCATCTTAATGTGTACCCAACTCCCTGAGGATCTTGTTAAAATTCAAATTCTTACTTAGTAGGTCTTAATGAGGGCCTGTGATTCTGCCTTTGTAACAGCTCCCAGGTGATGATACAGATGGTGGCCCATGGACCTCACTTTAGTAGGAAGAACCTACCAGAACTGTGGAATCATATGGAGCAGGCAGGAGAAAACAGAGAAAGGCATTCTGCATACTCTGACCTTGCAAGGGAGCTGGGCAGTTACAAGGACAGTGTCCAAAAGCTATATCCAGCTAAGCTGATGTGGAGCGAACAAATTCCTATAGCAAAGGAAATTCCTTCCTGTTTGAGGATCATGATCATGGGAGATCCAGTCTTGAGATAATATTGAGGCAGGAAGATCTGTGCCATCATCCCTGTGTGTCAAACCCCAGTCACTCTCGAGAACCCTCGCATTAAAATCCAAATTCCTCAGCATCTACCGTGCCCTCCATGAGACTACCTCCAGATTCTCCTCATGCTCTTTCCTTGAGAATGTCTTTGTTTTTCTGCCCACGCTATGCTTTTGCACATGCCTATCTGACATACTCCTAGTCACCTTTCAAGCTCCTTTATGAAATCAGCTTCTCTATTAAACTTAAGCATGTATAGCTTGTATATATTTAAATCACTGGCCTAGTTTCTGAGGATTGAAATGATCCGGTACTGCACACCTTTCTCCCTGTAACCTGAGAAACCCCTGGGAGCTGGGTCTTTGCTTTTTAATTGTCACTGTCTTCCTGGGACCTAGCACTGTGCTGGGCCACAGTCAACTCAGTAAATTTCACTTAAATTGTAAATAAAAACCACTGTAGTGGTTAGAAGACACAGGATGGGACAATTACAGCTGCTCTGGAAAAAAACTGGTGAATATAAGGCTCTTTAACCGTGAAGTCTTGGGGACCTTTTTCTGAAAAGAGGGGCTGTGCCCTAAGCAGAGTAAATCTGCTTGCAGACTGTGCGATGTGAGTTATGGGAGCATCCCAGGCAAGGAGGAATATAAGTTGTGGGGATTAACCTGCTGCCGGGTGGAGAAGAGAGCAATGCTCTGTGGGTTTCTGAAGTTCTTCTTCTAGGTACCACTGCTGAGCCTACTTTAACCACTCAGGTTCTTTGCAGAAATGGAGCCTCCTTTTTTCTCCCCCAGGCCCTTCCCTTATTTAGGAAAGCATAGTACATAGTTATGGCCAATATTGAATTCTTGAGATCCTGCTTAGCATTTGGGGGCGGGGAGAAGTAAACTTGAGTTCCATTCACTTGTGGAGAACTTACATTGGACAGAGGGGAGGGAGGGAGAGAGAGAGAGAGACAGACAGACAAGGTATGGAGAGACACTGTCTCATCTGTATGAATTCTACTCTCTGAGCCCAGGGCTCGCTTCCTTCATTTTTGGTTCCTTTGGGGTCATTTTCCGTGGCTAGTTTTTCAAATGTGCAACCTCAGTATTTTTGTTCCTGAGTTTGCAGTTGAAAAAATATCAACAGCTTTCTAAAAGTAAGGTTATATACATAGTGTTTTGCTAGCACCATTTTGCCTAAGCAATTCATGTAAAAAATTGATGGGAAACACTTCTATACCAACCAGGTAAGGAAATGGACTCTAGACATGAACCCTGATCTTGTCATATACAAATTACGATAATTGGGATATTTAGACTCTCTGTATCCCAGATTTCTCATGTATAAAATACCATTTTATTCAATTGCTTCTCTCTCTCTCTCTCTCTCTCTCTCTCTCTCTCTCTCTCTCTCTCTCTCTCTCTTTCTTTTTCTTTCTTTTTACTATATACATGCCAATAATATTACCTTAAACATTATTAAAAAGCAACTTGTTTCTTCAATTCCTTACTTAGTTTCACTTCTGGCTAACTCAACCATATATTGAAATATAAAGTTACTATATAAAAATGTCTTGGTTTTGGTGGGAAAAAAAGTTGTAAATATCAGTGTAATAGAGGTGTGCACCCCAAAATACACTGATTTTCTATCATGGGATATAAAGACGAGCAACTCAACACATATGACTTGCATGGCATTTATGATAAACAAATCAATTTTCAAAAGAGAGATCAACAGCTTGATGGAGAAAATCGCCAAAGGGCGTATTAAGCGAGTAATTCACAGAAAAAAAAAAAGTAGCCAATAAGTTTATCCAAAGCTTTTCAGCTCACTTACTACTACTACAATAATGACTGCTACTATTGTTATTATTAATTTTATACACAAGGGCATTGCTACTTAGCAGAGATAAAGAATTTCTCAAAAATCACAGAGTAAGTGGAAGATCCCATCATGAATCAGGTTTCTCTTTTAGTTGCTTGCCTTTTAAACAATGTGTTTTTTATTTGTTTTATTTTGTTTTTATTGTTTCTGCCTGTTTTGCTTTTCCAAATATTTATATCAACCTCTTCTTGGGTTTTGAAATTAAAACAGAGCAAAATAACATTTAAATTTCCTTTGAAATATCGATTAGAATTGTGTAAAATCTGTTAATTAAAATTCAAAATTGGAGAAGTTCATAATGATTTTCTTAGTTATATAGTCATCTCTTTCTCTTTAAAATAAAATGCCTATTTACTACTTCTATGATAAGACACATTCTGGGTACTAGTGATAGAGAAACCAACAAAATGCAACCCATACCTGTAAGCACTTTAGTAATGGAGAGGGTAAACAGATACATATATAAACAATCTTGACATTAGCTTTGTTGACTGTGGCCACTAGAGTGAACATGTTTTATTAATTCTAACAAATATTATCTGATTTATGAAATGCCCTTGGTGTATAATCATGCCATCTGCAGGTAATAGTGATTCAAAACATGGTAACAAAAATTCTTAGGGCCAGATATGTCTTACAGTTTAGAATTTTGAATGATAATATGGTGTATATTCCATATATTGCATGACACCCCCAGCAGGGTCTGGGGAAGAAACCCATAATCAAACATATTAATCTTTCTGCAGTGATATAAACATTCATACTAAGTGGCTTTACAGCAGCTCAAATAAGTTTTTGCATCAAATGAGTTTTTTGGGTTTCAGAATTGCAAACAAGTCTTAGGGATCTACAGTAGTTTTCCTTTCTTTTTAGCATGCACTTTTTTTTGTTGTTAGCATATTGCACCAGCTAGACCTATGTAAATAATATTAGACAGTAGTGGGCAAAGTGGACAAACTTGTTTTATCCCTAATTTAGAGATCTGTGTCTGGTGCCCCCTAATAAAGAATCATTTGGTTGAGGGTTTCAAATAGGACTATTCATCATATTAAGGAAGAATTATTTTATTCTAACTTGAAAAATGAAAATGCTATTAAATTTCATCAAATGCATTTAGAGGATGTTGAAATAATCATCTACTTTTGCTTTTTATTGTTAGCCTACTGATAAGCTTCCATTGCATTATTCAATTTTCTTATATTGAAGCTGGGTGTATTCCTATTGGATTATTAAATCAGCAATATTAGATTGTTAAACTCTTATGAGTATTGAAGTAGTTAATTTACAGTTTTGAATCTATGTTCATAGTTTTTTGTTGTTTGTTTGTTTGTTTGTTTGTTTGCAAAATATCTTATCACCTTTTGGGATCAGGATCAAATCTGCCTTATGTAATGATTAAATAGTTTCTCCATTTTCTACTCTCCAGAATATAAGGAATGGATTTATGTATTTCTTTAATGTTTGAATTAAATCAACATTAAATCTCTCAGGATCTAATGTATTTTGGGCAGACAGTTTTTAAAGAGCTTCCTATGATTCTTCAGTTATTGGTCTGTTCTGAATTTCTATTTCTTCTGTAACTTTCCAAACTTGATTACCTTTTATTAGATTGGGAATATTAGAAGTTAAGGGAGTAGGTGTTTTTACCCTGCCCAGCTGTGAATGCATATGTCTTTGCAGTGCAGAATTTATGAGGATTTTTATTTGCTCTTTTAATTGTCTTTTTTTTAACTTGCGATTTCATTATAAAAGAGATTTGATTTGCACCCAAATGTTCATCAATTTATCTTTCATTGTGCTATCTCTGAAATTATGCTTTTAAGAATAACGAAATTCCCAGAATACCACAGCCGGAAAGAACATGAGAAGTCATCTGGTTTAGTCTATTGATTTAAAAATGGGAAAATTGAGTTTCAACTGGTAAAATACCATACCCAAGTTACATAGTGTCAGGAACAAAATCAAGTTCAACACAGCTAATAGAATGTCTTTTTAAAATCAGCGTAGCAATGGAACATCATACATATAGTTCCCTTCCTTCCTGGCTTCAGAACCATTGCCTACTCCTGGCTGCCAACTCTTACCGCCTCTACTGTGCTTGGGACAGTACACAAGAGCAGTGCAATGTCCAGCAGCCTAATGGATGTGGCTGCCGGCCCTCAGTTCTAGTCGCCGAGGATGTGTCATCCAATCAATAAAGTTCTTAGACACAGGCGCATGGTAGAAGGAAAGCCAGGAGCAACCCAGAACACTGCCAGTGACCCTTAATTACCCCTTCAGTTTACATCACTTGTATTCATTATGAAGCATTGCCTGAAAACCAGTTGAGGGTGTTGCTGATTTCTTTTATTATTCATATGAAAATTGACCAAACATGAAACAGTAGAGCTTTCACTTTAAGGAGTGGGAACTGTATTATGCATTGGTAAAGACTGATCTCATTGATTTTGAAGATGGCTGTTTATGTTACACTGGATGTTCAGTGCCTGCTTACTTACGGCAGACTAACCATGAAATCATGTCATGGCCAAAGCAAATGTGGCTTCTGATACTCACCCTTGCCTATATCCATAAACATGACAAGGATGGCACTTTACTATATGAACATACAGGTATAGAAAATCACTTAGTGCATTAATCTGAATCTCCAAGAGCTGGACTTAATGAAACATCTATTATTTTCACAGCATCCACTTGAGACCTGATTAAAGAACTTTTGCTTTTTAAAATTTTCTATATAGTGTAAATTGCTATGCCTTTTTTTAATGCATAAACAATATACAAATAATAATAATAATAATTAAGTTCTCAAGAACAGGAGTGCCCGGAACCCCGGGGGTCTGGGCCAGCGTAGTCAGGCAGACCAAGGCTTAGAAGGGCAGCGTAATTTTCTGAAGGATACAAGGACAAACTGTTATGCATGAGTGTGTAAGGAACCCTCTCCTGGGAAACTCAGGAGGTTAAAAGTTTTTTAAAGTTGCATCTGCCATTAGTTTTAAGTGTTGAGCCCAGGGCAGAAAATGGGCACAAAACTAGTAAGGTCAAGATCTACATAAACAGAGAGTCCGAGTTAAGGAATAACAACAAATAAAATAAAAACATTTTGTGATGGAGGACAGTGGTTAAATGACATAATGAGTATAAAGCACTTATTACAAGGGCATGACATGCAATGCTCCGTAAATGTTGGCTATTATTAGAAGACACAGTGTTAAATGTCTGTCACTTTTTCTTTAAAACTTAAATAGCCTTTACATTCTCTTCCTTTCCCTCATCAAATCCTGTCAGCTAATACCTGCCAAGTATTTTCCAAATCTGACCAATTCTCATGGATTCCAGGACTCCTTGTTCGAACCACCATCATCTTTCAATCGCAATAGCACCAAATTTGGTGTCTCTTTTTCCAAGGTTGTCCCCTGCAGTGTGTCCATCACTCAGAGAATTATACAAGTCCCTTCTTTGCTCACACACTCCCCGTGGCTTTTCAGTGCCTTTAGAAGACTCCACATGCTTTCCCATGGCCTGCATGCTCTGGACTCTGGCCAAATTTCCACCTTCATGTCCTATCACTTTCCCCTCACTTACTCTACTTTTCTTGCAGCTCTTCGAAGAAGACAAGCCAGCTCCCACCCTAGACCCTCTGTGCTTGTTGTGTCCTCTGCCATAAATGCCCTTCTCACATGTCATCCATTCTCCTCTTTTCTTCAAGATTTTATTTAAATAAAGGCTTCTTAGAGAAGATGACTCTGATGGCCCCAGTGCCTAGAATTTTACCTTCTTTTCATTCTCGGTGCCCTTGCTGCTTTCTTTTTTGTTCACAGTCCATATCTTTTCAACCTGAAATGTATTATGCATTTATATATTTTCTAGTGTATAGTATAATTTTTCTATGGAATGTAAACTCCACATGGGCAGGGACTTGATCCATCTTATTTACTGTGTGTGTGATCAATCAGTACTTTTGGATGAATGAGAGCATAGAAAGATCTTTCTAAGGATGTGTGTTAGTATTTCGACTAGCATGCCAAATATAGTACAAGAAAGTATAAAAATGTAGGTATGAATGTTAGAAGAAAAAAATGAATGTTGTCAAATAAAAATTAAACTTGTGAGAAGGGTTTTCTATGAAGTTCATAATTATTAGGTTGCTGGAAAAGTCATGACGTATTTTCTCTATGTTTTTTGTTGCAAAAATGTGTCATGACTTTTCTGACAACTCAATTATCTTTTATAATTTTCTTTTATACACTTACTAGATGGATCATATACTTGACTGTCAATACAATGTTTACTAACCATCTACTATGTGCCAGGAGCTTCCAAATACATCATTTCACATTATCTATCTATCTATCTATCTATCTATCTATCTATCTATCTATCTATCTATCTATCATCTATCTATCTATCTATACAGAGGGTGCCAAAAAATGTATACACATTTTAAGAAGGGAAAAAAACGTATTAAAATTATGCTGATGGTAACCAGTTTGAGGACCCCTTATAATTGCAGAAGTCAAACGTGGTTTGTATTCACCTTTTGTTATTGGTATATAATGAGTATTACAATTTTAATACAGTTTTTTCCCTTTCTTAAAATGTGTGTACTTGTTTTGGCACCCTCTGTGTGTGCATATATATAATATATATAATATATTAAATGTATATTATATAATATATATTATATATTTAATATATTAATATACATTAGTATATTAAGTAAAATGATGAATTTGTTTATATATTAATATGTTAATATATATTAAATGAAATAATTCATGAGTGTATAGATATGCATATGTATGTATATATGTATATATGAGGAGCTGATTTTGTTCGGAGGAGTTGATGTTATTCTGCCATTTGTTTATCAGTGGGAAGACCAACACTCAGAAAGTTGCGCTTACTTGTTTACTGTCTGCCACTCAGGCAAAGGAGCCACGGTATTTAAAATAAGGGCATAAGTATTATAATACTGAATCTTAAGCCTTCTGGTATCCACAAACACATTTTGAAAGGTTTCACTTTTTACTCCACCGCTTTCTACCTGTGTGGCATTATTCAGATGAGTTGACTCTGATTTTGTTTCCTCAGAAAGCAGGCTTAGTCTGCTTATCTGGAAAAAGTTGTGGCCCATTTAGAGTACGTGATGAGTGTGAAACACTGAGCAAAGCATTTGGCTGTGTTCACCACTGCAGGGAGAAACACCTCTGTGTGGTGGGGACGCACTGAGCCCATGGAGAAACAGAAGCAGAGAAGAGAGATGATGAGGTGGCCGGATGCCGATGGAGTATCTAACCATTCCTGAAGCCGGCCCATTCCTTCCTTCCCCATCATTTGTAAACAGCAAGTCTCCCAGTTTGACTTCAACTAGCAGGGTAGCTGTCACTCACAATATAAAGCTACATGGTTCACACAGAATTCCACATTGACCTCCTAGGATCCCTATGGGTGCAGTTCCTGGGCACATGGGGAGTCCTTTCTGCTTATTCAGTCCAAACGCGTTTATGGAGTCCCCCTGACACTATGGACCAGGAGTGCAATCTTGAGAAGATGGAGTTTCTTCCCCAAGGATCTCTAGCACTAATCAGAAAGTAGACATTTAAGAGACATACATGCATATTACATATATGCAAAGTGTTATAGTAAAATTACATGTGAAGAAATTACATTTAAAATGAGTCCTAAAAGATAAGTGGGAATCCACATCGCCTCTGATTTGTTCATGCATACCTCCCTTTATCTTTTTTAAGATTTGTACTAAAAATATATCTAACATACAATATTATATCAGTTTCAGGTATATACCATAGTTGTTCAACATTTATATACCTAAAGAAGTGATCACCATAAGTCCAGCAACCATCTGACACAGCACTATGCTATCACAATATTATTGACTATATTCCCCATGCTGTACATCATATCCCCATGACTTATTTGTTTCATACCTGAAAATGTGACCCTCTTATCCCCCTTTAAGTCAGACTTAATACCTTTCATAAATCATCATAGTTAAGATACTATCCCCAGGGGAAAAATGGTATTTCAGGTCAAGTGGTCATTTTAGGTTCAAAAATATATATTAAAAACATTATACACTTTCCAGTGCCACCTGCTCATGACTATATAGTCTACTGCAGTGGTCCTTAGCCTGTGGAGACTCATAACCATGTTGAAGAAACTAGTATCATCATTTGCACAGGAAAACATGCATATAAAAATTTTGCATACAATGTCATGAGTTCCAGGTTACCTGATTGAAATTCCCTACCATGTAGAAGAAACCAATGACCCCTTCAGCAGGCCTCCTTGTTGGGGTCAGGACTCCCATGCATTCCACCGACAGGCAGGTGCTAAGTGCTTCTGCAATCGAATCATGGCAAAAAGGGAGGAGGGGGGTTGCTAAAGAGCTTTATGAATATGATTTACCATCTATAGCCTCATGTCCCAAAGTTATAACTCACTAGATGAAGCTCATGAGGAAAATAAGACTTGTACTTTCAAGAGTGAGCTATTCTTCAAGAAGCCAGCATCTAGCTCAGAGGTCTCTCTTTCAAACAAACATGAGTTATGCAGCCTCTATCTGCAGAGCATTGTGCATTTCCTCTCTACTCCTGCACAAGATGCTTCCTAGCCATAGTTATTAATCAATCAAATTTTATTTTTATTGCACCATTCTGGAAAATCCCCTCATACCCCTTTCCAGTAATACTGAAAAGAAAAAATAATCCATACCACCCAATTAAGAAGAAAACATATGTCTTCTTGATGATGTCTGAACAGTGGCAGTTCCAATGGTTGTTGGCTCTTGAAGTTACTCAACATTAAAGGCAAGATAGACTACTGGGATAATGCCTGCAAGCAGGTATGTTTCATTGCCACTACTAAAAAGAAAATAAAAATAAATAAAAAAGAAAACATTTAAAAAGTAAGGGGCCTCAGATGCCCTAGTGTCTACAGTCAGACACAATAATAATAACATTCATTTATTGAGCGCTTTCCCTTCTACGAGTTCAAAGAGCTGCCCCATGTAATATTTAATTCACCCCTACCACAGCTGTCTGATTTATAACTTCTCCAGGGCCCAGGGCTTGAGAAAGGAAGATTGCTGAGGCTTTAAGCTATGGCCTTGGCTGATAAAGTTGCTGAGGATGTACGTTTCCTGCATTAGAAGAGAGGGATCTAAAACCTAGAAAGAGGGGTGAACGTAGAAGCTGGGTGCTGACATAGAACAAGGGCATAATGGCAAGATGACAGCTGTCCCCAGAAGAAGAGAGCCCACCAGGAATACCCATGAGTGGCACCACCCTGTAAAGAGGGTGAGCCTCAGGGTGGCATTCTCCGCCCTTGACCTCCAGAGACTTCATCTTGTTAGTGGCCCAGAGTTGATGTAATTCAGGGGACTTGCCTAACTGTAACCCAACCCATAAGACACAAATTCAAATTAAACTGGAATACCTATCAGTGTATTCACTTAAACGGCAAAGGCATTTCTTTCAGAGACTAAATGGTAATGTTTGCTCACCAGACACCTGTCTGGTTTCCTAATATCAAAACCAACTAACTAACCAACCAACCAGCCAGCCAACAACCAACAAAAACTTTGGGGACTGGAGTAGCGGTCCTTTGGTGCATATGGGATCAGACTAAAGGAAACTTTCTTCTGTTCTTTGAAGGCAATTATGGACAGCCTTTCTTTGTCCCTGCCTTCTTTGTAGCTCCCTCCATGTTTCACATACATATACAGAGCGTGCCAAAAAAATGTATGCACATTTTGAGAAAGGAAAAAACTATTCATTATAATACTCAATGTATACTGATAACAAAAGATGAATACAAGTCACGTTTGACTTCTGCAATTACAAGAGGTTCAGATTACGGTGAACTACTGCTTGAGCATAGATAACATCTCTTAAAATGTGTATACATTTTTTGGCACCCCCAGTATATGTCTTTTGACATATGATTTTTCTCCACTTAAATACCATCTCTCCAAACCCCCCTACCCCCCACTTCTCCCCCCCACACACACACATTTTGGTCAACTTCTATCAATCCTTATATGGCAACACCCTATGAGTGTTCTCTGGGGCCCCAATACCAGGCTAAATTCTAGTATGTGTTCCCACAGCACCACACACATGTCTCCTTATCATTGGCTTTATAAATACTTGTAGTATAGCTCTTATCATGTGACATAATAGTTAATTTCTATTCTCCATGAGACTGTAAGTTCTATGTGAACAGATGAGTAGCACCTTGTTCACCTTTCTCTCCACACACCTAACAAGGTATCTAGCATGTCTGGTCCATATTGAGCTCTAGAACAATAACAATAGAAATTACAGCTAACACGTGTACAGCATTCAAATCTGTCAGGCACTGTGCTAAGCATTTTGCGTGTATCAGCTTATGTATTCATCACAACTTGCATTTATGTAGCACAGTCAGCATTTTCAGAAAAGGAAAATGAAGCTCACAGAGATGGCCACTTAGTTTGAGCCCCCCAGAAACAAACCCTGAAAAGAAGATTCAGGTGCAAGTGGTTTATTTGGGAGTGGATCCCAGGATGCATCACTGCAATGTGAAGAAGGAAGACAGAAAATGGAAAGCAGCCAATAAAGGGTGCATTATTGGGCCAGAGGTCACTGTGGGTGACTAGAATTTAATTCCCCTGGGAAAACTTAGGCAGTCAGTAGAACACAGACCTGAGAGCTATCCCATCAGAGAAGCCAGGGATTTGGGGTATTTATATACCACCTTCCAAGGCATTGGTTGCGGTTTGCTGAGTGTGGGTTTAGGGGGCTTTATCATCCATCCTTCCTGGCTTACTCAGTGCCGCAGGCAGAGCAGGCTCCAGCCATCGGGCAGTTTGAAGGCAGGTGTAGTGGACAGTAACGGGAAGCCCTAAGGCGATACAGGGTGAGTTCCACTTCAGGTCCCATTTCATCAGGGACAATATTGGGACATGAACTTGAGCCTATGTCTCTCCAAACCACATGCTTTTAATGATTATTTTCATTCACATGTGTTAAATATATATAATGAAGATCGTCACAAGGGTTTTTCTTTAGAGCTAAGATAAGGTCTGATAAAGCTTCTCTGTCTAGCAACTGAAATGGATGCTTCCTGGATTCAATGTCTCTTCCCTTGGGGATTGCTGCACCACTCTGTCACTTTTCTTTCTCTTCATGCTTCCTTGGGAAAGGGACCCCTTCACTTTGGTTCTCCACCTTCTTTCTTAAGATGTGATAATGTACTTATTTGGATACAGTCAAGTCTTGACCTATCCTAGCAGCCATGCTGTTTCTATGGTGATCACCCATATATCAGCCTTCAGCTGCTATGCATTGATTTTCTTGGTCAAAAGCTCAGATTACTGAGGGCACAGCATTCATTTGCCAGAAAACCCTATATCCTGTCCATATGTTTCTTCTCCTTTATTCTCTTCCTCTTCTTATACACATCATCTTATTCCATGAAGGCTCCAAAATTAGTTTGCAGCCCAAAATTTAGTCAATCTATTTAATTGGTGAGGAAATGGTGCACTTCTCTTAATGCTTTGTTTTCAGAAGAGTCATTTGTTAATTCTGTTCTTGTCAATCAAATCCTTTATAAAACAAATAATCATCTCCTACAGATTATAGTCTCAGCCACACCATTAGCCAGTGTTTGTATGCGTTCTGCACTTTTGTTTATTAGTAAAATATGTTAGGATTTATTTTTCAGTCCAATAAATATTGATGGAGCACCTACTGTGTGCCAACCACTGTGATGGTGATCAAAAGATGAATAAGACACGCTCCCTGTTTAGAAAACTCAAACATAAAAATTCAATGTCAGTATGTAGTGATATATAGTATTACAGAATTAAGCATAAAGTGTATAACAGAGCATGTTACAAGTTAAAACAAATAGCCTAAAGAAAGGCAGGGAAATAAGAAAGATTATGCCAAAGACATGATATTTGTGGCACTGGGTTGAAAAAAAACAACTGTTGCAACGGTTCTAAATTGAAAGCATGCATATTTCATTCAGATAACTGCAAAATGTCCCATTGGTCAAAGAGAAGGTTGGCAGGCAGGTATATTGGCTATTCCCCTCTCCCTACCCCAAATATGTTCACTCAGCTCTGTGTCACGGGAGGCCCACCTCTCAGATTGCCTTTGTAATTTGGGCTAGTTCCTCACTGAGAGCCTGGCAAGTTAAATGTGGATTTTTTTCTTCAGATAAGGAGTCTGAACTTTATTCTACAGGCCAGTGACATTTCAAGCTGTTCCATAGACTGCCTGGATTAGGGAGTGGGGAATGAAACGGGAGGTGGGGGTTGGTGAACAGTGCTGTTTGGATTTTCTACCTCTGCCTCAACTGAAGCAGCTATGCTTATTGCTGCTTTAACATGAGATTTATGAGACAGGATTTGCCAAGCAGAGGATACAGGAGGGAAGCAGGGAGGGAGAAAGGGAGGGAGGGAGGAAAGGAAGGAAGGAAGGAAGGAAGGAAGGAAGGAAGGAAGGAAGGAAGGAAGGAAAGAAGGAAAGAAAGAAGGAAGGAAGGGAGGAAGGGAGGTACGGAGGGAGGAAACCACAGTGATTTGGAGGCATAGATTTTATTCAGGGGAATAAAATGGTCATGTTTATGATTTAGAAAGAGCATTCTGTCATAAGGGTAGGAAGTGAAGTGGAGGGTGTGAAACTAAGAAAGGAAGACCAGTGAGAAGGCTGTTGACATCCACCAGGTAAGAGGTGATGAGATTCAATCTAGGACTCTATTTGTGGTTATGGAAAGGGAGGGTGGGAACCCAGATACAGTTAAGGCATAGTTAGCAGTATTTAGTGAGGCTGGATTCTGGGGAAATAATAACATGTGCTCATAGGGTTGTCATAAAGATCAAATCCTATGAAATGTGCTTTAAACTGCATAGAGTTGTGCAAACATTAATTATGAGTGTTATTTTTACTAAAGCATAGCTCTCTGTATTCCTAGTCAGTGCTCTTTCCACAAGTCCCTCCCATGATTCATTGGAAATTGAACTGCCCACTAATTGGATTTGCTGAGAGCAATAGAGAATGCCATTCGGCTACTTCCTCTCTAGGGAATGTTGGGATTCAAATCCCCAGGTCATTATTTAGAATCCCCAGTTCCAACATGGGAAATTTAAAATTGGATTTCATGTTAATCTCTAAATCAAGCTCTCCTTTGCCTCCAGGATGAGCAAATATTTGAACTCAAGAAAGAGGAACTTTTCTACAGCCTACAACAAGGCTTTGTGCTGATTATCCAACAATAATAGATCCTGATATTCTAAAGGGGCATGTTAGAATGGTGGCTTATTCCAGGTGTTACTAATACTGAGGATGAGGCTGATAGGTGATAATGAAGATGATGGTCATTATATCCATCACATTTTATCACCTACTCTTTGCCAGGAAATATGCTAGGTACTTTCTATATATTAACTGTCTTATTTGAGCCCTATACTAATGCTCAATGTTACCACAATTTTATAGTTTAAGAAACTAAAGCTCAGATATCTTAAGTAACTTGTTTAAGCTCATCTAATTAGTAATACGTGAAACAGAGATTTCATCCCAAGCCAGTCTGCCTGGCTCCAAATCTCATGCTCTTGGTTTCTAGGCAGAAGGATCAAATACCCAGAGTCCTTTTGCTCCTCACCCCCTAGCCTCACCCCATAAGGCCTTGGCCTTATCTCCAGGTAGGAAGTTGTGTCTGAATACTCTGGCCTTGTCCACACTAGAGTGGATTTTCCTGATTGGGGTTGTCAATACATTGAGCAGGCCTCTCTACGCAGGGAAAGTGACAGGGCTTTACGCAAGACAAACAGAATGGCATTGTCTGTCATTCTGAGGAATGTAGGCTTAATGTGTCAGGCTAGGCTGACATGACTGGTGGGAAACTAGAAAATTCAAAGCAGGCATTCAAACTACTTAACTATAAACTGAAACCCATACACTACAGTTATAGCTAGGGCTTGAAGGGACTCATGATAGGACCAAGCCAAGGTTTCTCTTGAAGCTTTTCATTCTCTGACTCTACATCCGAAGACAATGACCCCTCAGCAGTGAGCCCAGTTCCCTTTTCCAGCTCTTTCCTCTCAACTACTTAAGAGTGAAAGCTCTGACGTCAGACTGTCAACATGGATACTTACCTACTATGGGGTCTTCAGTAATTTTTCTTTTTTTTTAACTTCTCTGAACCTTTTTTCTCATCTATACAATGGGGTAAATGACAGAAACTTTGATATGGGGTTTTCAAGTGGATAAAATTTTATCATACATGGAAAGAGCTAAGCTTAAAATACAGCAGGTAATGAGATCGTAATACATGATAGATACTAATATCATCATATATGTATGATACACACACACACACACACACACACACACACACACTAGGTGTGACAAAAAATGTATACACATCACTTGTATTCCTCTTCTGTTATTGGTATATCTAAAGTATAACAATTTTAATACAGCTTTTTTCCTTTCTTAAAATGCGTATACATTTTTTTGGCACCCTCAGATACATATATATCAAGGATGCCAAAAAAATGTATACACACACATATATATAATGTGTGTGTGTTTAAAAATATATAAAAATATATATACACACATACATATATACATATATGTATTATATACATATATGTTTTCAGATTATGGAGAGGGAGCATGTTGTAACAGAGGATGCCTCCATTTGGAGACCTATTGTGAAATCCCTCCTCTATTGCCCCTTGAGCCTCCATTTTCTCATTTATGAAATGAGAGGAAGGACAATCCCAGCTCCTTCACTGTGGCCTTGTTATCATTAAGTCGTATCGCATGCATAAACAGGTTAGTGCAGACCTGACATTTAATAAATAGAAGTTGTCATTCTGGAGAAGGGTCTAGAGGGCAGGCAGAGGTGAGTCACAGAAATGACTTTTCTGACTGTCATTTTTGTTTTCCTTTTTCTAAGGATACATTTCAGATGGACAGCTTAGCTACTCTGGCCCTCAGCTTCCTCATGTGTAAAATAGAGACAATAATAACTTGCTAATACATATGTATTTTGTAATATAAATATAGATAATAGATATAATGTATATAGATATAGATGGAGGTATAGGTATAGATATAGACATAAACATGGTTAAGTGGCTAAAACAGTACCTGGCATAGAGTGGCTGCTAAATATACCTTAGTTTTCTTTTTTTATCTTTCTCTCATCTTCCTTCCCTTCTTACTCCTGTATTTCTATCTAAGTCTGTAGATCCTGAATTACTTTTTACCCTGTTTAATAATTATCCAGGTTGACCATAACCCCTCTTTCCACACTAGACTAATTCGGTTCTAAAGTCCTTAGACATAGGGCCAATGCCTAGTTCATTTTTTACCCTTCACAGTGCCTACCCAGTGCCTGACATAGAGAAGGGATTCTGTAGTTACATGTTGAATGTGCGTTGTTTGTCAGTTAGTGGGGAGAAAATTCAATTTATAGTTAGCCACTGAAGGGTGTGAGCAAGATGATTATGAAGAAGGCTGTAAAAATAATTTCTTGAGTGTATGGAACAAGAGCATCATCAGTGTTGATAATGGTCATAAGATATCAGGTAAAAGAAGATGAGTAACATACTGATCACTACTATATTTCAGAGTTTGAGATTTTTTTGCTAGCCATTTTGATATATAATAACTAAGCCAACTAATCAACATTATGACCTAGGCCATGATATCTCCCTTTGCTTCTAAAGTTAGTCATACTGCTGCACTAGTTCCAACATTTTTGTGCAGTTTCCATCAGATATCCCATATATATGTCACAGATGCCACTTAGTGAGCCAGGTAGTGATCATACAATGGAAAGGGTTCCACAGTCCTACCAGATCTTAATCCTACATTTCTGGTGATTTGCTTTTTCCTGGATTATGGGCTTTTAAAAAATTGATGGGTACAAATGGTTTAAGAAAACAATCATTTAAATAAAAACATGTTAACATTGAGAAGACAGTCCAGTTGGATCCAGGACTAAATAATGAGTCATTTAGTGCCTCTCACCTTGAACTTGGCTGCAAAGAGGGAAAGTGTCCAGATCTAGAATGATTAGGGGGTGAAGGGCATTGGAAAATGATTCGGAGATGATTAAAAGGCTTGGGTCTGCCGATTCCCATTTCTCTGTGTTCTCACACCTTCCCTCTCCAACGTTCCATTCCCTACCAGAAATATAAGGGTATTTTTTTTCCTCCTCAAAATATCCTTGATTTTCTTGCAAATACTATAACAATATGAAATATCCTAGGCTGCAGCATAGTATGTAATACATTTTCATAGTCAAGAAGTAACTAATAATTATGGTAATGACTAATACGCCCTGAGTATTTGGTATATGCCAGGCACTCTGCTATGAACTCCCATCCTATTCAGCACTTATACCACCAGTTATTTAGGTACTGCTATTATTCCCATTTTATAGATAAAAAAATGTGGCTTAGTAAAAAGCGAAGGAACCTGCCCAAGAATAACACTTAGCAAAAAGTAGGGCTTGAGTTTGAAAACAAGCACTTTGACTTAGAAATCATGTCATTACCCCTTCTTTATATTCTTTTTGCTATGGAATTTATTTAGAATTCTCTCTAGAATTTCACCCAAACATTCACCCTTCTGTTATGGAGAATTACTTCAGGCTAAGTGTTGTGCTGGGCAACGGGAATGTGGACATTAAAATAAACACCCCCATCCTCTATATACTTAGATTAGAGCCTTAGAGCTACCTGAGTGATATGCTTGCATCCCTTCAGGATCCTTCAACACTTATTGAACATCTTTTCTTTTCAAGGCCCTGATCTAGATGCCAGGAGTATAAAAATGAAAGAACAGAATTCCTACTTCAATAAGTTCCCAATCTAGTGCTAGGAAGGCAACTACAGTGCATCCAGGGAGCCACTGTGACCCGTCCTCAATTCCAATCTACCTCATGGGGACATTGTGGAACATGTCCTCCTGGGGTCAGAGGCAGCTTCAGAAACCCCTCAACACAGAGCTCCAGCCAGACACTACCAATTAATTGAATTCAGTACATAAAATGAAACCTATTTGTTACCCTCATCTAATGCAAAGGCATATCTGGAGGTGTATATGAGCTAGTGTGGAAACTCAGTGGGGTCCTAGAGTTCTAGGGTCAGTCCTCAAAGACCACTCAGGCCAACCCACTGACTTTGCAAATGGGGAAATGGAAGCCCAGACAAAGACAGTGAAAGAAACAGAATTGGGTCAAGAACTCAGGTCTCCCAAGCCCTGGCCACCAGACCACAGCATGTTCCCTCTGCCTGCCATGCTCTCAACATGGAAGCAGAGACAGCCAAGCCTGGGATTTTCTATGCGGCCAAGTAAAATGGGTTCTGCACTCATATTTGCAAGTATCTACAAAACTTTTTCAGTGATGAGGCCAATTAACCTGGGATGAGGAGACATCCAGGGCTCCTTCCTAAAGCCTGGCGCTGATCTGCTGATTTTTATGCCATTTCTTTCACTTATCCTTTCAATTAACATGTAAGAAAAATGATGTCTCTCTCAGTTTTTGCCAAGTCTCCCACCCCTTCCGCTTGGCACACTGGGGCATGAACTTAAGGTATCTGTGAGCAGTTCAAAATGCTAAAATAAAAGGCATTAACAGGTGGAACCACTGTGCGTGCACTTACCAGGATCAATTTTCCACTTAAGACAGCTTTTGCCCAGTTGTGCTAACTGCTAACCAATCTATACTTCCTAATGGATTAAAGTGGAAAGGTCAAGAATCATAAAATCATCTATTTCCCACTCATTAATATCCGAGTGTGGGCTGCTGAACCTGCCCCAGGCTCCATAACAATGAGGACTTACTTATAACCAGGTTACAAGAAGACAAACCGCCCAGACTATCTAGAAACATGCATTTGCGGGCAGTTGTCTGAATGGATGAGTAAATGAATGAAACGGTCCATGAAGACATGATAGTTGACAATTGACATGAGAAATGGTGTAAAGGGTTGGGGACTAGGGTGAGGTGAGTATCTCACTCACCGGCTGCGAAATTTAAGGGATGCCAAGAAACTCAGTAATCAAGATCAATGCTATTTAATGCAATATCTTTAAACATTTTTAATTAATACAAAATTTTATGATACAATATCAACAGTTTACATACAGAATCAGTTGGGGTATGTTTAAAATGAAGAGACGTATTTAGGAAGATCAGAGGACTTTGAATAAGACAGGAAAGCCAGGTCTCCAGCCTAACTGCTGGAAATCATTAGCTGTGTAGCCTGGGGATTTTCATTAACCATTGGCCTCAGTTTCCTCGTTATTAAAATGGAGAGAATAGCTCCCATCTTACAGCATTGTTGTTGAGAATTAAATGCCCATAGGATACAGCTCCTGGGTTTATTTCATTTCATTTATTTAGTCAAGTCTTTTGGAATACTTACTGTGTATGTCTCAAGCATCATGTGCAGGTTACGAAAAATAGGAAAAAGAGAGGAAATTAAGGAGGAACTCACATGGATTGAGTTCCAGATACTGTGTCAGACACTTTATTAAACCGTTCATGTTTGGATGAAGACTGAACAAGAGACATTTTGGCGTGGGATAAATGTCCTCTGGACACAGACTGAATGCACAGTGATGCCATCTAGGATGAGAAGTAGTGTTTACTGAACAACTGCTACATGACAGACATTTTCACTCTGTAATCTAATTGAATCCTTATAGTCATTGTGTGTGTGTGTGTGTGTGTGTGTGTGACAGTACCACATGTTCATGTTATAAGTGAGTAAACTACAATTCAGAAATTCTAGGTTAATTTTCTGAGATCACACAGCTGATCAGGAGATGAACTAACATTCAATTTCCCAATGGCCTGCTCTTTCTATCACTTTTTTTTTGTTGTTGTTGTTAAGATATTGGAAGTGGAAGCCTTGAAAAGGACACACTCTCACACAAAAAGTATAGCTTTATGGAAATGCTAAATAGGAAAAGATTTAAAGAATAAATAAATAACACCAAGAGGGTTAATCTCTTTAACGTCTCTATATAAACCCAAGCAATATGTTGCATGCATTAAATACCACATTCAATTAAAAAAATGTATTGAGATATTAGCAAAACCAGTGTTTAATTAGGGGAAATTAAGAAAAAGAAAGGATGAAAATTGAGGAAAACTTAGAGACACAGGCTTGGAAGGAACTAAAACAAAAATAGGCTCATCAAGTGGGGAGAACTATGTGTAACTCACGGGTTGTTGCAAGGGTTAAGTGGAATAGAATGCGCCGAGGGCCTGCACTATAGCAAAGTAACACATACAGCTACTGTTGTTAATATTGTTGTTTGGAATCAGACAGAACTGAATTTGAATTCCATAGATGTCATTTATGTGTCATCTTAGGAAAGTGAGCTTTGATGCCAGTTAGGGTTTTTTCCTTTTAATCTACATAGGAAAACCAATAACCAACATCTTAATTGTGTTAAGATTAAATATCCTAAGATAGCTATAGCCACCGGCTGTGTGTCTAACACATTCTAGATAGTCAGGGATTGGTGGTGTTACTTGTTGTTGTTGTTAACATGGAAAGAAAATTGTTGTTTCAAATAAAACTGACAGTAGCTTCTTTTGCCTTCTGAAAGAACTGGCAGCATGAGTCACATCAGTGGAAAAATACATGTCAAATCTATTCCAGTCCTGCTCCAGAAAATGGCTGAGGAAGAAGAAAGGAGCCTGAAATTTCAAGCCTTCCGCCCTGTCTCTTGAGCAGCTGAAGGGTTACTCAGGTGTAGGTGGACCTTCCTGTTAGCAGATATGTTCATCAGTTTTGGATACACAGAGGGAGGCAGGCAGTAAAAAAATTTCAATTCTGATTCAATAGAACCTCAACGCTTACCGTCACAGCCATCACCCAGAGATATGTCTATATGTGATACACATCTGGATATTGCTAAACATCTGGGTGGCTGACTACAATTTTTTAAAACCTTTGCCCAAACATTTGGCATCAATATCAGAAAATAGGGGGCAGAATAATGACTTCAGGGAGGCTGTCAGATTGAATGTCTGTAATTGAAGTTTGCAAAAGTAACACCCAGGGTCTGCTATGTGACAGAAAAGCTGAGAGAAGTAAATTGCCTGTGAGCCAATAAGGAAGGCAGGTGCGATTGTGATTATGAGTAATTTTAGTCCCCCTAATTGTTGTCAAGAAACCTGTGAGACATGGCAGCCAGGAGGAGGGAATGACTGACATCTAAATGATGAGTTCCTGCAGCCATGTGTCAAAGAGACCCCCGCCAGGGATAATTCATTTCTGGGTCTAGTGAGACCTTATGTCTGGAATATAAGTGAATAAGCCACAGTTCAGCCATTTGACCTAATGTCCAGGAAGGGATGTAAATAGTATTATCGAGAATTCAAAATCAGTTACTGATGGGACAGGCACCCTTCATAAATGAGGTGACCAAGTCATCTGGAATTGCATGCAAACCTTTATAAGCATCTCATAAAAAAATTAGGAATTAATGAGGCTGGCAGCAACCAAGCTGTGGACAGGCAGCCCCATGGCTCACACAGCCACAGAGTGTTAGTGCAGGGAAGGACTTGAATTATTACTCCAAGGGGTTACGAATAAGCAGCCTGTGGGTGAGTTAATTCTCCAGGGATAGGTTTCCTTTGCTATGCTTAGTGTTAAAAAAAAATAGTAGTTGTATATAAATCCTCTGGGACCCCTCTTTAATTAGCCAGAGTCCCCACCCCTCCTTTCTGCATTAAATCAGGAGGTTTTACACACTTATTTGAACATTAACAGACCACTCGGAGCATTTGAGTTTGCACGCCTTGAGGCTCACCCATTTATTCTTTAGATAAGCAGTCTGACTTTCAGAAAATGTAATGTTACCACAATTTCAGGTTAGCCATGTACCCAGCACGGGGCTAGAAGCCTCAATAAAGCATTTATTCACATACTTAAGGAGCACCAATTACATGCCAGACCTGCTTCTAAGTCCAGACTGTAAGATGGACATGGTATTTGCATTTCTGGAATTTACAATCTAACAATGGAAAAACCTAAAATACTACATTGTACGTGGTGTATGGTCATTGTCGATTAGTTCTCCAAACCTTTGGGCCTTCAGAAAATGAAAAATTACTATACACTTTTTGGCTGTTATTTTACCATTTGGGGTTTCATATCTTTAAGCTGCTGACCTTTGCAGCAGAAGCTGGAAATGGCTTTTATTGGAATGAAGTTCAGGAGGCAACAAACACCGAAATCTCCATGCAGGGTTGTTAGTGATAGCACACGTAGCTTCCCTAGAAGACCAAGAAATGTGGTTTCACAAGAAGAATTCTTTTTTTTACCCAAAGTTCACATGTGAATAGACCATAACTCAGAAAACATACTTTCTGGCTGCCTAGGAAGTGTGGTGATACCACTGATAATCCTAGTCAGGCATTTTCTATATACAATACATGTAAGATTATCTTATCACAACAACCTCATGGCATAAGTCTACTTCTTTTATTTGACATCTGAGGACACTGAGGCGCTCGAGTTTGACTCTGTCAAGTCAACACAGCTAGTAAATGGCAGAGCCAGCATTTCGATCCACATCTCTGTGTTCCCATAACCTTTCCATCGCTCCACTTTAAGGTCCTCGTTGGTTTTGCTGGCTGGAAGAAATTGTTCCTGTGAGAACAGACAGAAATCACCAGGCCACGGCTTTGTCTTTATAGCATTAATTCCAGGGCTGCACTCTACTGGCCATGACAAAAGAGATGAGAGCCTGGTGAATGCTGCTACCATTTAGTTTCATCAGAAAAATGTCTGGAGCCAAAAGCAATGAAAATTGTACCTCACTCATTATAGTATTCTTTGCCCTGTTCTTTTGTAATGATAGCAGCTTTTGTTTACACATGTATGGGAAAAGTGGGGGTGTGGGAGGGGAAAGTACTCTAGGCACTCCAAAAAGAAGGCTCCTTGAGATAGATGGACAGTTAATGGGTTTTAATTTGCTACAGACCCTGGAGCTGTGTGCCACGGGGAAGATAGTGTGGGGAGGTAGGGGAGACCTCAGGTGGCTTTAGGCAGGTAGGGATTCTCGGTTTCATGAGGCGAAGATTACAAAAGTTACCCATTTCGTTTCCCCCACAGTGAACTGCCATTGGCCTTCTAGGTAGTGAAATCTCCTCCAGGATGTTGGTCATTCTTGGATTTAGGTGATAGTATGACCTTTTATCGTTTCTTCTAGGTCTCAGCTATTTTATTGGTGTGATTGGAATTAGTGGTGTTTGTCAAATATGTTGGGGGTCCTCCTCTTTGGGGTACCTGGTGGGCTTGAGTTTGCTGGCTTCCTTGTATTTGAATGAGGTGAATTCTGGACAATGTGTTGTGAGCTGCACTGTAGAATTTTCCAGATCTCTCTCTTCCCCTCTGGTTCACTATCTGGCAACTTTCAAGAAGGCGGCTTCTCTGTTAACATGAGTGCCCAAGGTACTAGAACCTGAAAGCCCATTCCACTGACAATACCCCACAATGGGCTTGTAGATTGGATACTATTTTGTTTTCCTTAAAGTCACTGGGAGTTGGGGATTGTTTATTACTATAGCATAATCTAGCCTATTTTAACCAATTAAATTGAACAATTAGGAGAGGCTATGTAAGGTAATACCAGCTAGAAGCCATTTGGCACTAGAATTTTCTACTGTGATCTTAATGACAGTATGCTGCTTAAAAATAAGTCAAAACTCTGTTTTAAGATAACACTTTTATTATGTTCAATTATTGAGTGTTACTGGCTCATATTAGACATTCAACTCAGAAGTGATTGTGAAAGTTAAGTTCAGATTTCTTAGGAAAATATATAAATGCATATAATAAAGATTAAAGAAAAGAAACCTCAGTTAAAGGCAAAATTTATGGTGGGCAGAAAACCTGAACTTAGAATCATAATTATGATGATGTCACACCTGTGTTTAGAATGTTTTAATGGCTTCCCTTTACATTTATGACAAAGCTAATGCCTTAGCCTGAATAAAATAAGCTTCTCCATGACTGGGTTCCACATTTATCACTCCAGCCTCTTCTCTCACAACCAGACTGAGCCACGTGCTTATCATGAGCATGAAGAATCCATGAAGAATCCATCATCTCCTAGTCTTTATACATGTTGCTTTGCCCTGGGGAAATGGGGCACATTTCCTTTCTTTGTCACTCTCTCCCCCTTTAGCTTTCATCTTGGATATAATCACCTTCAGGGAACTTTCCCCTCTCCAATTTACAGTAGGTCAGGAGTTTCAAAATAGCCCATACTTTTCTCTTGGATGAGCATGTACCACATTGTGTTGAAATTATCTATATATTGGTTTACCATTATTAGTAACCCATGGGCTCCTTGAACATAGGGACTCTTCTTCATTGTATATCTCCACCGTCCAACTCAGTGTCTGGCACACAGTGTGAGCTCAATAAGTATTCCCTGAAGTAGTAAACATAATTAGATATACTAAATGAAGTTGCACCTTGCAGGGTATAATCTAAGTCACCAAATCATTCTTTGGCTAGCAATACATGAATCTGTAGAAACTGTCAAAACAAGCATTTGATTCTATCATCTTTTGATTTAAATCAGGCATTTCCTTTGGCTAGGGAATTAAAGACAGTGTAATCCTATTTCTTGCCAAATATGTTGGGCTATAAAAAGACAAAGAAGAATTTAGGGTTTTAGGAAGTGTGAATCTTGCAAACAACTAATGATCATTTTGATACAAGATCATAAAGTACAGTTCCAGGGTATAAAGGTAACTTTCTTGGAAAAGACTTTAGTGTATGCTTGCTGTGTGTTAATTTTCAGAATATAGAAATAAACTGAGGGCAAATCTCTATACCCAAAGAGTGCTGACTCAAATGAGAAAGAAAATGGATGCACAAGGAATTCTAACAAAAGAGAGGGTAAATGCTAGATTAGACACACAAAACAGAGTACTAATTGGGGTATAAAAAAAAAGGCAGAAGAAAACCTAAAATTAAGCATCAATTAAATAGTAACCAATTTACATACAAAATTTCATTTTGTCCTACAAAAATGTCCCATAGAGTCATTTTTCTGAGAGTATAGCCTAAAGCTCAAATAGTTTTTATAAAACCTACCCACGGTCACACTGCTTGCCATTAATAAAGTTGGAATTGACATTCTGGTCAGCTGGACTTCACAGCCCCTATTGTGTTTGTCGAAGTGCATCCAACAACGCTTGTTCTTCAGAATTTCTTGGAGGTGCTTGTAAAAATTTAAAAAAAAAAGGCCAATTTTACACCTCAGACTTAATAAATCAGAATCTCCAGAGCCTGAGTGGGAATCTGCATAAAAACAAGTCCCCCATGTGCCATCTTAGGGAATGGTCAAGAGAAATACTCGCATTACATTTCTTGCTGGCTGAAGGGAATTGAAGAAGTGATCATTTAGCCTAGCAGGATATGTTCCTTTTCTGGCAATGAGGAAGGCCAAGGTTTTACCCACCAAAACCACACACAAATTATAACCATTCTCTTTATTAATTAATGACAATCATAATATCCACAACAATAATAAGAAAAACAATGACTTTGTGTCCCTAGAGAGGCAGGGCCATGTCTTATTTAGCACTATATCTTATTCATCTCTGATTCCTCAAATTTAAAAAAAAGGTGAATCTTAAATAATAGGCATTCAATAAAAGTTGGTTAAATAAATGAATGAGCTTACCATGTAAATCTATTGTATTTCATCTGAACATGCAAGCTAAAAGGATGACACTTATGTTTTCCTGCCAAATGTAATTTTCCAAAGGAAAATGAAAGCCAATCATGACAAATGCTACCACTTTAATCAGAATCATTACTAGAATTGGTGTTGCTTTCAGTTTGATAATAAAAGCACTTTACCTCTTGCCTTCTTCCAGTGATCCCTAACTTGGTAGTGATCTTTAATTAGGGGCTGTTATACATTGAATTCTCAGCAGTTGCTCCAGATATTCTATGCATCTCGGCTGCAGCTAGGAAAAGCCATAAATTCCAGCTGTGAATCTGCAAAGTCCTTTGGCCTCTGGTTTCTACACTGTAGAAGACACAAGCTGTGATCTTGATAAAAAATTGGAACATTAAAAAATATTAAGCTTTTACTGTATCAGGATTCACAGTATCTCAGTAATCTTTAGCAAGATCTAGCAATGTAAGTCACTGCTACCTAGACATCTTCTTTCAGCCATCTCATAGTATCTCAGAAGCATTGTGTCCAACTGAACTCATGAAACTTGCTCCTTCTGCTGTTTTTAATCTCTTTACTCTTTTCATTATCCACCATGCCACCCCAGTCAGGAATCAGAGAGCCATGTACTGTCTTTCGCCATTCTCACGTCTGATTAGTCACCAAAGCCTCTCCATTTCTAGCTCTTAAATACCTCTCACACCTATCACATCTGTTTTACCCCCGTTGCCATTACTTTCATCCAGACTACTATTGTCTCTCCAACTAGATTTCTAGTTTTCTTATTTTTATATTTTGTCACCTTATAACCTGTTGTCCACAATGTTATCTGAACTGAATTTTTTGTCAACAGCTCAGGTCTGAGCATGTATATCACTCCTCAGGTTCAAATCTACAGCTAAAATTCACTCTTTGGATGACATACAATGCTTTTCTTGATATATATATATATATATATATATATATATATATATATATATATATATA
>NW_017732108.1:777612-781221 GCF_001890085.2 Hipposideros armiger | reverse complement strand
TTATCATGTGGATTTGAGCAAACCCCTCAAATTCTCTGACCCTACTCTACGCAGCAAATATTTATTATGTACCTATCCTTTGTCAGGCATTTAGCTGGATGCTGGAGATATGGAGATAAGCAACCTATGGTTGCTGAACTCAGAAGTTACCATACAAGTGAGGAAGATAAACACATTACAAAATGCATAAAACCTGATAAGCTCTGTAGTGAAGTTGCCTTCCAAGTGACAAGGGGGTAAGGAGCATGGCCAGTGGGCCTACACTCATCTATGAAAGGGACATGGGGCTGCTAACACTTGTCCTGACTCTATACAGGACTTTTGTGAACATGAAATGAAATGATGTGTATCAAAGCAATGTGTAACCTGGAAAGTGAAATGAATACTCATTTTTACATGAAAATATCACGTGGTCTTTTGCACCTGTGAGTAGAGCAAAGCAGTATCTTGTAAACGTTTTCTTTTGTGATCAGCATATAATAGGTGCTCAGTAAATATATGGTGAATGAATGTATACAAGAATATAGAAATCTATTGGGTTGTCAGAAAAGTCATGACACATTTTTTGCAATGAAAAACATAGAAAAAATACGTCATGACTTTTCTGATAACCCAATAGAAATCCTGGAATTCAGAAAAAAGACAGTCGATGGGGTGTTATAGTAGTTTGGGAGGGCTGGCTTCAGGGCTTTGATAAACCTACAGCCAAGTTTAAAGCAGAAATAGAACATGGAGAGGTGAGGAGAGTATTCCAGCAGATGGAGAACAGCCTGAACAAAGATTGGTATAATTACATTATAATAGTAAATATGCTTTGGATACGAAATAAAAACCAGGCAATGTGGTTTATACTTCCATAGCCACTTATGTAATCTTCACAAAAAAACTTTGCAAATAGAAATCATTGTTTTTATTTTCTAGCTTAAATTCAGGGAAGTCAATCGACTCATCATAGTCACACACAAATTGAGTATTAGAGTTAGAATTTGAACCCAGATCAATTAGACTCAAGAGCAAAGGAATGATCTACAAATTGTGTATAATCCAAACTGACTGAACCGGGGATTCCGAATGTGACTGTCACTCTCGGCCAAGCAGCCTTTTGGTTTTCCTCACCCCATCTCCTGCACAGGGACATTTCACTCTGCAGTTTAAATCTCAGTCCTGTCTCAGAAAATGGCTCTGATATTTGCCCAGCTGTGTAAGTCAAAACCTAAGAATCATTCCTGACACCTCTCTGTTCCCCCACCTCCCGCTGTACAAGCACACATAACAAAGCACTCCAAAACTCAGTGGCATAAATTGATAAGCATTTATTTGACATGAGTCTGAAAGATGGGCAATTGAAAACTGTTTGGGTAATTCATTTGTCTCAATTGGGCTCACTCACATGTTTCAAGGTCATCTGGCTGTTGCCTAACACAGAAAGGCCTTTCTGGGATGAGCAGGGTGATCTGCCTGGCTCAGCATGGCTCATCTCCCTCTAGTGTGCATGCTCTCCCAGCCATGGCCACGGGGTAAGAGTGAAAACAGGCCCAGTCACACGGGCGCTGTTGAGACCCCTACTGGCTTAGTGTTGGTGAGCATACCATTGACCAAAGCAAATGACATCTCCTGACCTCTGCGACTCATGTCACACCCTGATTCCTTCACCTCCTTGGTTCTGGCCACCCCATCTTCTCCACATTCCCACCCAAACGGGGTTTTTCCACACTGTCAACCTGTCTCAAACACTCTTCTCGCCTCATGGCTGTTGGCTTGTTGCCACTGATCCTGTAAATTGCAGGTCATGTGTCACTGGCTCATGAAAGTTGAAAAGAACNACACACACACACACACACACACATATAAGTCTACCTGCCTTTGCACACATTGTTTTCTGTCCCTGAAATGCCTTCTGTCTGCTAAACAGTTTTCATTCATATCTTAAAGCCCACTCCAAGCAACACCACTGCATGAAGCAGTGCTTGACCACTCCCTGCCACCTCTCCCATCAGTGAGTTCTCTCTCATGTCTCTTTATTGTGTGTGTGTTTCTATAATGACACTTTCTGCATTGCTTAGTGACTACCTGTTCATGTACTTTACTCCCAAATACACTGTGCATTTCTTTTAGGAAAGCAGTGATTTTGTTTTGTTTCCCTTCTGTTTCTAATAGGGTATCTGGTGTATAGCAGGTTTATATTTCCCAAATTTGTTGTATATTTCTCAAATTTGTTGTGTTACTTCAACAGTGTAGTATATCACTTGGATAAAAGAAGCATCTACCACTTGGAAGAAAGCATTCTCCCAAAATACTCAAGCAGTGATCATTCATAAGAGATAATTTCTTCCCTCTTGTGTTGAGATTAACATACTGTTTTTCCTGTTGAAAACCATTTCATAACTAATATAAGCTGTAGAATAAAGTCCAAACACCTAATGCTGAAGTTTAAGGCTATTCACAGCTTGATCCCAGATTGAATTGTCAGTGTCCCAAGACCCATGTTCGTAGGCCCTCAGTAAGAACGTGTTGTGTGAATTCTGTTTCCCATGATGTCCCTGAAGGAAACACTGGCTATTACCTGAAGTAAGCAACTACTTGCTGCATCAGTGACCTCTAACCAGTATGTCAAACGTACACCTGTAAGACACACCCCTCACACAGGTGAGACCAATGACTAACCCAAGTGTGTATCTCATTTTCAGTAGAGGATATTTGGCCATCCAGATATTTGTCACATAAAACCTTGTGTTGTGAGTAAGGCTTGGGGGAAGAAGTAAGCAGCAGAACAGTGTTTAGCTGGCATTAGAGAAAGATTGTGTACATCCTGAAACTTGTCAGAACTTGGTCTTGTATGTGAAACATGGAAGATGTCTCAATAAAAATTCTATCAAAGGATAGGGAGATGCTAAGGACGAGGAAGTGATTAGTGAAATTACTGCAACTTCATGTTTTGTTTTCTTATTTTCCTAAAATTCACTTTTCAAGAACAAAGTATAAAAAAGGATTTTATAGTTACATCGGTAAGTGTTCTGTCACAATGTATGCTAAGAATGAAAAGGATATTTTATTAGAGCACATTTGGAATAGTGAAAAATTCAAACAACCTTAATGTCCATAAATAGATTTGATAAACAAATTAAGTTACCTTCATGTAATGGAATACTATGCAATCATTAGGAATGAAGGTACAAAATAATACATGTCAACCTGGGGCATTGTTCATAAGTAATTTTACTAAAACATACATAACATAAACTGATTTTCAATTTTAGAAACATGGGCATAATAAATACATGCCTAAAAAGACTAGAAAGACAAATATAAACATGATAAAAGCTGCTATGTATGGGCGATAGGATGACAAATAATTATTTTCTTTTTCATACCTATATCTTCTATATTTTCTATATGAGCACCCATTACTCTATTTTTTTTTAATACTTTTAGATTTCTGTAGCAGCTGCATTGCAATTTCTTACCTCCATCTTTTTTTTTTTCCTTTACTTTCTCCTCCCTCTGATGGTCATGCATCTAAATAAGCCAAATTCTTTGAAAAACAATAAGATTTAGCCAAGAAATCAGTCATTTTGAAAATAGCCATATTTTCAGAGTGCCTGGCCATTT
>NW_017732108.1:758806-770542 GCF_001890085.2 Hipposideros armiger | reverse complement strand
CTAGAATAGTTTGGAAAGTTTACTGAGTTTCTTTAAGTTAATAGGAATCTACTTAATCCTCTTAGGGAAGAAAAATGACAATTATTCAACCCCTTTATGGTCCAGGAACACTGAGGGGGTTGTACTTCACTTAATTAATTAATTAATTAATTACTTCATCTAATTCTCTAAACTTTGATGTAACATTTCCATAACCATTTTATAGACTAAGCACTGAGGCACTGAGAATTCAAATCACGTACTTAAGGGTATAAACCTAGTAATCAGAAGATCAGAAATTCAAACTGCAGTTTCTCAGATTCTACACCATACAACTCATAATTCTTGTTTACAAAGGAACTAGCAGTTCCTCCACTGTTGGCAACCAAGCTGAGAAGAAATGAATCTCTTCCTATGCTAAGTGACTTTTTAAAGAAAGCTTTTACCTAATGTGAAATGAAAACATTTTCTTTATGAGAAATATGTGGTCCATATGTATGTTAATATTTGAAAGCCCCCAATTCACTAGGATTTCTCTAGGCCATTCTGTCAGGGCTTGAAAAATAGCTCCCTGTGATTTTTTTTGATTTGAGTTAATATAGTGATAAGCACCATAAAGTCTCTGGGAATAACACATCATTAATTTACCTCAGAAAATAAGACTTCATCGACAAATAAACCTCATAAGGGCTCTGTGGTTAAAGTAGCTTGGCGAGCAATAGCTATTCGAATTGAATGAAATTAAAGGTGAAAAGAGTGCAATGAATGTAACAAATAATTATTTTACGCAGCTGAACAACACATAGCCTGTTTTATGAAGGGTCCTTGACTAAGTTGAAGGAAAAAATAAATTATTGGAAACACCCTATCTTAGTGGAAGGAAACATTATGTTCTGGGAAGAGCATTGGATTCATAGGAGACCTAATTTAAATCCTTGCCTGGACACTAATTAATTGTTTGACCTTGAGAAAATAACTTTCTTTCTCAAAACCTTGCTATTCTCATCTGTAAAGTGAGGGAATTGAATTCAAAGAACTCTTCAGCCCCACCTAAACCTAACTTTCTGGAATTCCAAAGATGTTATGGCACATAATGATGGAAAACACAAATAAGTTCTCAGAAAGGAATATGGTTCATTAGGCTTACCGTCAGGGGACTCAGGTAACAGGGTGCTTAATGATTATGCATGAACTGTGGAGTAAACCTGACCTGGCTCAAGTCCTTGTCCCTCCACTTGCTGGCCATGTGCTTTTGGATCAATTTCTTCTGCTTTTTAAGACTTGATTTTCTATAATATTGTGCATAATACTTCCCTCAAAAGGTTGTCAGGAGTACTAAATGAGATAAATTATATAAAACCCCATTCACAGTACCTGTCACATGCTACATACGTAATACAAGTGAACCTCTACTGTAATATTAACAGCCTGTCAATGCCTTCCCTGGTGGGGGTTAGGGGCATGCTTGGGAAGAAGTGGGTAGCAATCTGTGGGATCCAGGGCGTGCCCATCCACAGTTGAAAAGCTTGTGTAAGTACTAAAGCCAAAACAACTCAGACGTGTACGGAGTGAGTCAGGGACAGATGTCGTTGCTAGCATCAACTCTGGGCTGGAATCATACATTTGAGAATCAACAGCATACAAATGATGTGCAAAGCTGTAGGATAAAGGGGGTCGCCCAGCCAACGATTCTCAACCTTGACTATACATGGGAACCACCTGGAGAACTTTGAAAAAAGACCAATGCTTCAGTAACCCTCAGAGATTCTTATGTAATTGGTCTCAGGTGAAGCCTGAGCATCCATATTATTAAAAGTTCCTGGTATATTTCTAATATCCAGGCAAGGTTGTGAACCGCTGACTTAGGAAGAAAATGTAAGTAGAAGAGATTTAAGAACTAAGCCCTGGGCCTTTCCCAACATTTAGAATCCTTCAAAAAAAGGAAGAGCCAGCAAAAGAGACTGAGAAGGAGTTATATTTGAGACAGGAGAAAAACCACAGAATTCAAGAGAAAAAATGATTTTCATGAGGAAAAACTGTTTAATGCTGCTGAGAAGCCAAGTAAAATCAGAACAGAGAAGTGATTGATGGGAGTGGTGTCATGGTGGACACCACAGTGGAAGTGTCTATGGAGCGATGAATGTGAACCATGTTTTTAATTCAGTTTTCCCCTTCCTCTGATACCTAGTAAAATGCTGGGAATATTTGGATTGAGGACTGGTTGAATGGGCTCTTAACTTGCAACATTTATAAACTGTTTCTGGAATGAGTCACATTTTAGGATAAAATAGATCTATCTTCATACATATGTCATTAATTCATTGAATGATGGATGGTTCACTTGAAAATTCTTTTCTGTGTTTTCATTATGCTCTAGTTACTGGGCTAGAATCAGAACTGCTCTGTGAAACCATAAAGGTCGTTCCCTGAATAACTTCAGGGGTCACTATGCATAGGGGCTACAATGCAAATGACATTTCCTGGAGTCGTGTATGTGCAACCTTGATACCTATACATGGCAGTCCTGGCTTGAAGTTGCTAGAAAAGGGTTTGGAAAAGAACGAGAGTAATTTTTAGCACATGCTAATAGCATTCTACCAGTCATATGCTTTCAATTAACTTCATACTCCTCTGGATAGTAGGGTTTATTATTTACTTTTTATAGATTATTAAAAATGCAAGACTCTGAAGGGTCTTAGAATACACAGGTGGTGGGGTCAGATCTCCTCGAAACTCTTAGACAACATACTTACCAAAGGCAGCAGTGAGTAGCATGTTATGTCTCTAATACAATATTATGGAAGATGTATACAAATTCAGTGAAGAGCTATAGAGTATCTACCACATGACTAGCATTGTGGAGTCATGTGAATTCAAAAATCATATTTTTGAAGAATCCTTTCTTGTCGGGTCCCATTCAAACTAACAGCCTTCTGCATCACCCAATAAATGAGTTAAAACAATATTCCCAATTGCAGAATATATAACCTTTAACCTTCAAAGAGGACTGCAAATCATCAGGCTTCTTTTTAACANGGGGCAGTTCCAAAGGAGAAGGAAGGAACCTTTACACCTTACTTAGGATAAGATCAGTCGCCTAGTAGGTGTGAAATATTTGTCCTATAACAGGTGGCCGAATAAATAAATGAATGGGTGGGGAAGGACCAGCCATCTTCATGTTTGGGTTTAGAGAGAAATACAGAGTGTTGACTCCATAAATAGAGGCAGCTTTCAACTCAGGAAGCTCAGAATCCATTGCTGGACTGTTCTCTCTCTCATGCACATTTCTTCTTTATGATTAGGGAGCAAAATTAAAATTCCTGACTCTGTGGATTGGATAGAGACCTGAAGGTCATCTCCTACCTAAGTGTTCCTCTGTCTGCGATAGGAGCATGGGCTTTGCAGGAGGACAGCCCTGGGTCTGTATCCTAGGTCTGCCACTTATTAGTGGGGTGAACTTGGACAACCTCTCTGCCTGATTTTCCTTCTCAGGAAAATGGTTACAATATGATACACCCACTAGGGCTCTTGTGAGGATTAAATGGCATAATATTGAATATTGCTGAGTCTATTGCTGGGCCATGGTCAATACTCAATGAATATGAATGTGCTTCTTCTGTCTTTCCCTCTCTTTCCATTTTCCAAGGGGAACTAAGCCATCTTGGGTTCTTGCTTGACACTGGAGATTGGAAAATGCCTCCTTCATCTCAAAGGGAGGAGGACACTTTTTCATTTTGCTAAATCAAGTTCAATATCCGCGATTGCCCCCTCTCCACCGTCTATCTTGTCAAGAATTTGTGGCAGATTTCCTGGTTTGCATTTCTAATCCATTGTTCCTAAAATGAACATTTTAGATAAATGAGGGAAAAGGGGAGAAAAAAAAAAGGCCTCAACATCTATTATGTCAAAAAAAGAAAGAAAACCCTTTAATTTCGTTTTCTGCCACAAAGCTGATTCAGCAGCTCTCTACCTTCTGCATTCTGACTGCATTTTTTCTCCTTTATCCCAGGCCCTATTCTNGTGTAACACTCAGCTTCCAGAGCCCCGGCCTCAGCACTGCAGATTTCTCCATGCTCCAGCACGACATGTGCTCTTGGCCTTCTTAAATTTGCCTGGGATATTCCCTCTGCAGGCAGCCTTCTTCCTCCCTGTTCTCTGTCCCACTGTCTTGCTCAACCTTAAGGCCTAGCCCCGATTCCCTTTGCTCTGAATCCTGTTCTAGCTTCATTCTATACAGAATCCATGGCTGTTTTCCTTTACACTTTCCCCACACTTGCAGTGGTATGTTGGAGCTGACTTGTAAAACTCATAAAAGCCATGGTTAAATATGGAAGAATTTCTAAGCCAATTTTTAAATTGAGAGCTATTTAATTGGGACCTTGAATAGGAACTGTGGTGGAAATATTTACACCAGGAAAGTTGGCAAATCAGGGCTTTTATCCCCCCGTAGACCGAGCTTCCCAGCACATCATTACTTTGTGCATGTCTTCATGACAGCGCATGTCCACTCCCACCTGTGTTACAATCAAAATCCATCTCTCCTATGAAGTCGGGAGCTCACTGAGGGCAGTCTTTATTTTTCTACCTGTCAGAACCGAGGAAGATGGCCACATGGCAGGTAATCAATAAATAACTATTGAAATAAATTGAGTTGCTTTGATGCACATTTGCTAAATTATATTTAAAATTAAGCTGTGGTTTTGTTTTTTTTTCTATTCTGATATTCTTGTTTCTCATTTGCAGAGCTAACAAGGTTTAGCTAAATAACATTCATTTTTATTAGCATTCTTAAATATTACAAAATAATTGACTTTTTCAGTGTGGCAGTGATGTTGATTAGAATAGAAAACTCATAAGTATATCTTTATTATATAGAGATACAATTACCCTCATATCTTTACTTCCAATAGCTTTGCTTAATAAAAAATCTAAGGAGAGCCTCAGGAAGGCATAATATGATTTTAATATACTTAGCTTCAGAGAACCTCTGATGGTTAATTAAGAAACTTTCATCTTTGAAGTAAAATTAGAAAAAAAAAAACCTTATTAACTGAAGGATGCATGGTCAGTAATAAGACAGCTTTCCTTTTGAACATTCCATCTAATCAATCCTGAGAGACTTAAGACAATTATATTTTATCAGAAACACGGAGAAATAAGCACCAACAGGGGATGCCTAGTGGCTTTNTGATTTTTAAGCAATTGGTTCCCATGATGGTAGAAGCGTAAGACCCAAATTTGCAGATAGGCCTGGAGACTCAAGAACAGTTGCAGTTTGAGTCCAAAGGCAGCCTGCTGGCAGAACACCTTCTTGCTTGGGGACAGGTCAGTCTTTTTTCTGCTAAGGTCTTCACCTGATTGGATGAGACCCACCCACATTACAGAAGATAATGTGCTTTACTCAAAGTCTACAGATTTAAAAGTTAATCTCATCTAAAAAACACCTTCACAGAAACATCCAGAATAATATTTGACCAAATATCTCAGCACCACGGCTCAGCCAAGTTGATGTAAAATTAACCATAACAGTGCTCAATAAATATCAGTTCTTATTGTTATTGTGAAATCGATGAGGAGGGGAGTAAACTCTGTTTTTTCAAATCTCTCAATTCCACCCCAAAATATCCAAGTTATAGTGTTAACAGTATTGTAGGAGCATGCTTTTGTTGGCTTCAGGGTTTCAAGTGAAAAATGTCTAATTATATATAGACTGAGCGGTGAAACATGTGGAAGGAGGCAAGCTGGCTGAGGAGAACTTAGAAACTCCTTGGGTCCAGACAGATCTGGGTTTTCACCCCAGCTCTGAAGTTTCCCCTGCTGACCATGAGCAAAGTGCTTCACCTATATGACATCCATTTCTTCACCTGAGAGGGGGAGCAGTAACAAACATACTGCAGGGCGCTTGTGAGGGCTGAAGAAGGTGTTATCTCTAACGAACCCGCTTCATTGCCTGCCACAGAGGCCGGGAACAGCTTGTGAAAAATGGACTCTCACTCATTTGCCCATCTTGGAAGAGTTAGTGGATGCCTTTTTATTCTAGACATTATTCTAAGGCTGGAGGTTCAAAAGAAACAAACATGATTCTGCCTTCTGTAGTTCAGAGCCCAGTGGGGGAAATAGAAAGGCGAACAGACAAATTGTGTGATGTTACACGAAGGTGTGGCCAGAATGAAGTTGTATATAATGATGCAATCATTTTAGAGAAGGAGAAGGCCGAAATCTGACTGAAGGAATCAAGGGAGCGGGGAGAGGGGGTTCACAGAGGGAGTGGTTGTCATGAGGCTTGAAGAATGCATCAGAGCCTGCCAGGCAGATGAGGGGAGACAATAGCTCCCCAGGGTGCATGGTCATAAAAGCCTTTTCTGGGCAGGGTGCAGACCCTTTGGTATGAATGAAGTATAGGGTGGGAGGGAGAAAAGGCCAGACGTGGGGCAGGAGGGGCAGGCCGATAGAGGTGTCAGATTTGGAAGGGTCTTACTTGTCAATGGAGAACCATGAAGTAGGAGAGGAACATGACTACTCATATTTANTATTTTATCCCACACAGATTTGGATCCTAGTAAATACCTTTCATACACACACACACACACACACACACACACACACACACACACCATGTTTTTCTGTGTCTAGGCCTGTTTAGTAATTCTTGGTTGAAAACTGGCCATTGTAGCTAATATACTGTTGGCTCAGGATTTTGTCATGTTCTCCTGAGGATTTTGGGGATTATATTAGGTAGCTGACTTGCTTGCATTCATTTTAAAGTCGGGACCTCTGTATGCCTTTCTTGTGCTTGAGAAATGTAGAGATCAGGAAAGGACTTGGTCAAAGATAGTGTTCACTTTCTATCATTTCTTTGCTTCTAGGGATTCCCCATAATTTCCAGCTGCTCTACCAGCTTTGAGCGCTGCATTCTGACAGTTCAGGAATGCCCAGCTTCAGATTGTTGCCACCTGAGCTGCTCATGGTTGGAGAATATACTTCATAAAGAAAAACATCAAATTCATATATCTGGTTGCACATGTCTCTGTATTCCATGAGTAGATTTCTCTTGGGTCGGCCTTATGGCAGGGACTCCTCTGTTTTCTTCCACATGTGCAAAGGTTAACTACCAACTAACAATTTAGGCAGTTTATGTACTGGGATTGGGTCTCATCCTTTCTGTGGTTCTTTCCCTGCCAGAATTTTCCCTTTAAGTTTTCAACTGCTTTTCCATTGCTGAGCTGCAGTTTTCCCCACCATGGTTTTCTACAACTATAACTGTATTTGTTAGACAGACAGTGCTCTTGAGCCATAACGCCACAAATTCACAAGGCTTACCCCTTCTAGTTACATTTAAAAAAATTAAACTCTCTGTCTGTTTCTGCATATTTTCTTTTGTGTGTGTGTGTGTGTGTGTGTGTGTGTGTGTGTGTTTTCAGATTCTATCCGGTACTTTATGGTCATTATCTATAGTGTTTTACATAACCATTTTCTCTTCCATCATTACCACAGTCTAGCCCTGGTTTGGCAGAGCACTCTCATGATGAGGTTGGTCTGATGTACCTTTAAGCCCCAGGTCATGGCTCCTTCTAACTGTAGGGAGGACTCTTCCTGATTAGACAGCACCTACTTTCAACAACTCATGCAGCTACTCGGGCTCAGGCAATTATCTACAACATTGTTTTTGACTTACTATCTTGGCCAGAGTAGGGGTGGGTATACAAATTTCAAGAGCTTCTACTTAGTTTTTCCTACTACCACAGCTCATACTCTATATGTTCAATATCAATGTGAGTGTTCTTCCAACTTCTAAGGATGTATTTATCAATCATACATTCAGAGAGCCAGAGAAATGATCACAGGATAAATGGATACATTGTTAAATGAACCTGCAGCAGGAATCTATTACTTGATTCCACTACGCCCCTGCTCTAACGGGGCCATGGCAGCACTTTAAGTCCCCAGACAGCAGCAGCAACTTGCACCCTATATCCGATATTCTTTAAAAGATCTGGTGATTCATCTTTCTCAATAAATAGCTATAGGTTCTTTTATGGAAGGAGTGGGGAGTAACTATTGTATATATTTACTATGGTCATTTACGATCCTGCCTCAAGAAGACACTACCTTTCATTCAGTTGACGGAATCTGAATCAAAGAACTAGAACATCCACGTGCTTGGCAAGATATCACAGCTTTCCATCGCTTCAGCTGACCTCAGCTTTCTGTTCATCCCTTCCTGATTTCTTGGTTGTACATATTAAGCAACATTTTTGTCGGTTGCCCATCTGTCTTACCCCTAGGGATGCCATGCTTTATTGGTCACCTCCATGGTTCTCGCTACATAGCCGTGGCTTCCCTCGGGGCCATTTGACCTTGCTTTCCCTTACAGCGAATACACTCAACTTGCTTCTGAAAACTGAATGCTACTACTTGTCCTCTGTTTTTCTGTGGTTTTAGTATCCCAGTTCTTATTGGGAAGTCAAGTTCTATAACTGCATCTGTTACCATCAGCCGAAGGCTTCAGAGAACATCTGTTACCGAGGTTCCCAACAATACTGGTGTTCCCATAACCAGAGCAAATTTTCATTTGGGTATATAGAGGGCCCTCATGGATAATATAACTACATAGTAAGGTTTCCAGTCTTATATAATAAACACACTCTAACATGCCCGCTTCTCTTTTGAGCCCTGCCTTCACTACGCCACAGTTTACTATGGTAGTTCTAGCATCTATATTGTACAGAAACCAATGTTCAGCTCTGAGGAAAAAGTCACACAATTAACTAGTGGTAGATCCAACTCTGCCTGAACAGCCTCTTTCATTATGCTAAAAAAAAATCACAGAATTTTATTTTGTTACAGGTTGATTTTTTAATTTATGGTATTATTTATTTGATTGGTTGGCTGGCTAGTTTGAATTGGGTGAACCGACCTGAGAAGTTTTGGGTTTTATCTCTTCAAATTTTCTAACTAGCTGACATTTTCAGAGGGACAGTGACAGTTTAGAAGTATTTATTGAATAAAAAGACAAAGGAGAATTGTGTTGCTCAGGGTGTTACGTGTGCCATGCTGTGATTGGGAAATAATAATAATAAACTCCTGTTGTTCATTTGTGCAAGGTTTAAAATATGAATTGAATCCCATACTCTAATCCATATGGATTTTCTTTTTTTTTTTCAAAAAAAAAAAAAAAAACAACAATCGCCCTGCCTTTGCCTGAGGGGATTTGAATTCCATGAGTGGTGTGTGACTCCACTGGTTCTGCAAAGAATAGTTCATGACTGAATAGCCTCCTCTGAGACTCTACTTATGATTGAAATTCAAGAACAATACTGGCTCAAAGCTTGTTTATAGCTGTAGAAGGTAAAAAAGGGAGTCCAAGCACATGAAGATACAGGTGTATAACTCATACATATTGACTCAGCTGTCTCCCAAAGCACCCACTCCGGGCCTGTATTTTCATATAAAGTAGCTCTAGGTTACTAAATGTGTGTACTTAGCCCATCCCTGGATCTCTGTGCCTTCTTCAGGAATCGGGGAGTGATAACCCTAATTTGTAGGATTATTACAGGGTTTCCCTACTGATATTTGGGGCCAGGTAATTATTTGTTGCGGCGGTTGTTCTACACATTGTAGGATGCATAGTAGCATTACCGGCCTCTACTCGCTAGATGCCAATAGCAATCCCCACCCACCCAGTCACAGCAACCAAAAGTGACTACAGATGTTACCAAATATGACCTGGGTGACAAAATAATGGCATTACTATACCCCAAACCCTTCGCTGAGAACCACTGGGTTATTTTAAAAATAAAAGCAACAATAGAAAATAATTACACATTTTCCTTATTGTGCGTTCACAGTATGTCAGAAACTGTTCTCAGGGCTTTATGTGTACCCTGTCATTTTATTTTTATAACAGCCCTGTGATAAGGTATGACAAGGTGGGTATTCTTGTCACCTTAGTTTTATAGAAGTGGATACTAAAGCACAAAGGGTTTAACTTTACCAGTGTCAGAGTTGAACTCAAGGCCATTTGATCCCACAGCCAGTACTCTAAGTCCACGCTAAACAAGGTGCGCTTCCCTGAGGAGCAGTAGCAGCATCACCTCATCATTCATAGGAAATGAAAAATCTTACGCCCCGCCCCAGACAAACTGAATCAGAACCTTCATTTTTAACAAAATCCCAGTGATTCACATGCACTTTAAGTTATATATGTGGTGATATAAAGAGCATAGCACAGTTTCTGGAATTAGTAGGTGTTTGTATTAGTCAGGTTCTCCAAAGAAACAGAGCCAAAAGGATGTGTGTGTGTGTGTGTGTGTGTGNGTTTTATCTCCCTTCCTCTGTAGCTCTTGTGTCTTATCATGGCGTCCAGAGTTCTTGCTCATCAGGTACATTTAAAATATCAAAAGTATAGGAGACCAAGGTGCTGTTCCTCAGCATGTCTAAATGGGCCTACTCTCTTCAAATTGTATTGTTTCAGAAAGCCAGAGAATCAACATAGCCCTATGACAAGAGCATAAATGTGAATACTGTTGTTCTAACCATATGAATATGAACTATTTTTGATCACCTTTCATGATGGGTGTTGAAAAGGGCGCAAAGAATCAATAGCTATATACAATGAACAAAAGGCTTTGTTGCTCTAGTAAAGATAAATATTTGCATAGAAATGCTGCTAAATCTTGGTTAAGTTGGTGGTAGTCTACTAGCATCTACAGGATGCCATTAGATTTTGTAAATGAGTTAAATTAAATGGGGATAAAATGCAAGAGAGGGACAGGACCACTAACCCTGCATTGCATCCTTCAAGTCACCACCATTTGCCCAATATGAAATACTGATTTTTTTTAAAACTTGAGTTGTAGATTACATAAACTTCACCAATTTTAGGTATACAATTTGATTATTTTGACGAATATATATGGTCATTTAACTACAACTATAGTGTTTCCTCATGTCCATTGACTGTCAGTCTTCCTCCCAAATAAGAGACTTGTAATTTCCAGATTTGGGGACTTCTCCAGATGTTAAAATTTATTATTTTTATTTTTAAGTTAATTAAATTGGGACCAGAAAGCATGCTTTATAAGATTTCAGTCTTTTAAAATCTATCGGTAATTGTTTTATGGCCTAGAACATAGTCTATATTGGCAAAGATTCTATGTGTACTTGGAAGTGTATTCTGCAGTTGTTGATAAACTGTTCTATAAATACCAATTCGGTTAAGGGTATTGATCGTCTATATTGTGTCTAATTGTGCTATCAATTACTGAGAGGGGCTGTTAAAAATGCCAAACATTACTTCATTACTTTAGCTATGTAAGTTTTGGTGTTATATATTTTGAAGTTTATTATTTTTTTTCTTTTTACTTAAAGTTGATTTGTGCCTTTGTATTTAAAGTCTGTCTCTTATATATATGAAATAGTAGGTTCTTTGGGGTTTTTTTGTTTTTGTTTTTTTATCCCATCTAACATTCTCTGTCTTCATACAATGTAATTTTAATATGGTTGTATTTAAGTGTGCTAATTTGCTCTTTTTAAAAAAATGTCTTTTTTTGTTTGTTTCTCTGTTCTTCCTTTCTGCCTTTTTGTATTAATTCAGTATATTTCAGTATTCCGTTTTAGTTGTTCTATTGGCTTTCTAGCTATATTCCCTTTATAATTTTAGTGCTTAATCTACTGATTACATACAAATCTCCCATCTCTTCTCCCATCTCTAGTCTATTGTTGAGCCCATCTAGAGAATAATTTATTTTAGCTATT